>NW_012122487.1:6222461-6265156 GCF_000951035.1 Colobus angolensis palliatus
TCCCAGCACTTTGGGAGGCCAAGGCGGACAGATCACTTGAGGCCAGGAGTTCAAGACCAGCCTGGCTAAAATGGTGAAACCCCGTCTCTACCAAAAATACAAAAATTAGCTGGGGGTGGTGGCATGTGCCTGTAATCCCAGCTACTTGGTAGGCTGAGGCAGGAGAATTCCTTGAACCCAGGAGGTGGAGCTTGCAGTGACCGGAGATCGCAGCACTGCACTCCAGCCTGGAAGACAGAGAGAGATCCTGTCTCAAAACAAAAACAAAAAACAAAGAAATTAACATTACCTTTGTGATTCTTGCAACTTTCATGTTCATGTTAAAGTAATTTCCCATTGTGTGTGCCCCTAGCCGTTTTTTTTTGTTTTTTTTAAATTCAGTTAAGTAAAGCCATCACTGGTTCTTTCCTTCTAGATGTTCTCATAAAACATTGAATATAGGTTTGATAAAAAGAAGCCACTGTTACTGTTTAGACTTGAGAGAAGATTAATAAAGTCACTCTTTCTTTTTTTAAACCAAAACAAGGTAGGTAAATTGTTTGACCTTTTGTAGGCACAAGATTCATGCTCACCTCAGCTGCTTTTATTATCTGCAAATATCTTGAGTCTAAGGATTCATCATTTCCCTAACATTTTGTAAACTATCTCATCTACCATACCCCACTCAAATCCTTTTATTTTAAAATTTTTGTAGTGCATCAAGGGATTATGGCTTTTGGATATTTCCTTGATGTGTTTCTATGAAACTGAGCCCCTGATTAGGCTGTCAGCAGATACTGTATTACATTGATTGTTTTAGTTGGTAGAGACACACGTGTCAACTAGACCAGTTTCTCCCTTTTGCTGAGAAGGGTGAAGCTTTTAGATACTATTTAGTTATGGGGGATGTTTGTGCCACTGTTTAAAGTGATTTGACCCTGGGTCCTCCTCCAACCTTACATTAGAAGGCCTATTTTCCTCTCTTGTTCTAAGAGCATGTAATGAAGTCTTCAGTACACAAACTTTCTCCCTCCCTGTAGGTGAGTGGTTGTTATTATTTTTTTTTTTGTCACTGGCTCGGATATCATGTTCTTATGTGTAAACATTGGACCATATAGTACTCACAATACTTTGGCAGAAAGCAAACCGACTGAAAACTGAAGGCATGCCTTCGTGTCTTATTTGCAACTTGGACCATGATCTTGCCCCTTGAAATCTTCAGGCTGTTCTGATGAAGGCTCCTCTATGTTGAAATGCCCAGTCAAGGTGGCCAGAACCATCTGGAGAAGGTAGAGTTGTAAATATGAAGTAACATGTATAATTCTAAAGGACTCTTATAATGAGAGAGAGGCCAGTGACTGAGGCTGGCAATCAGCTTTTTCTGATTGCCAGCCTGAAAAATCTTCTGAAAATCACAAGCTTTTTCTTTCCTTACTTGAATCTGTAAAGACCCTTAAGTGCATTTTGAATTTGTTCATCTATAAGCTGTTAACCCAAATTCATGTCCCATGTTTTTAAGAGAATAAGCAATAGAATATAGGTGTTTCCAAAGAGGAAGACGTATAGAAGCAGATAGGTGTATAGTTCATTCATTCACAGATAGGCACTAGGTTAGATCCAGTAGTTGGCATGCATGCATCAACATGTTAATCGGAATTAAAGGCTGCTACATTTGGGCTTGGCTAGATCATCTATAAATTGAAACACAAAAGAGAACTGTTAACTAGGAAAGTAGTTGTCCAGGTTCCTTAAAGTTTAGATACAGGGATCCAACTAGTATTCTCCAAAATTTTTCATGAATATCAGGCTTTACTGCTGAGGAGCACTTGCCTGTTGTAAGAGGAGTGTTTCATCTCTTATAAGTATGGTAATGAAAGGAAATTAGGAGCCAGTGGGACAGTGCAGGGACTTAGGTGTAAATGATGGGTGAATCTTTTTTTTTTTTTTTTTTTTGAGATGGAGTTTTCGCTCTTGTTGTCCAGGCTGGAGTGCGGTGGCGTGATCTTGGCTCACTGCAACTTCTACCTCCCAAGTTGAAGCAATTCTTTTGCCTCAGCCTCCTGAGTAGCTGGGATTACAGGTGCCTGCCACCACGCCTGACTAATGATAGGTGAATCTTAATTGTGAAGATGAGTACGTTTATGAGTAGAGATGGCTTCATATCAGAACTTTATCTTACAAGCTACTCTTTACTTTTCCGCCTCCCTACTCCATGCCAACAGAGTTAATGTAAGCATAGTAAAGTAATGTTTCATCTTTGTGCGTGTAGTTTTCTTTTTTGGGGGTGGGAGGAGGTGAAGTTTTTACTGTCTTTTTTGGGGTGGGAGGAGGTGAAGTTTTTACTATCTTTACATCTATGTACATATGTGAGTCCAGGGAAAACAGGCAGCTTAAATTATGATATAATTTTTTACAAAGGGAAAACCTGAGTTGAAATTAATTGTTTTACTTTATTCATTTCTTTCTTTTCTTTTTTTTTTTTTTTTTGAGGCGGAGTCTCGCTCTGTTGCCGGGACTGGAGGCAGTGGCCGGATCTCAGCTCACTGCAAGCTCTGCCTCCCGGGTTTACGCCATTCTCCTGCCTCAGCCTCCCGAGTAGCTGGGACTACAGGCGCCCGCCACCTCGCCTGGCTAGTTTTTGTATTCTTAGAAGAGACGGGGTTTCACCGTGTTAGCCAGGATGAGACCAGGACGAGATCTCCTGACCTCGTGATCCGCCCGTCTCGGCCTCCCGAAGTGCTGGGATTACAGGCTTGAGCCACCGCGCCCGGCCTTACTTTATTCATTTCTTTACAGTGAGTCAAAAATTTTTTCCCCTTAACTTCACGTAGAAAATGAAACTTTACACAATAAAGTAAGGATGGCAGGTTTCACAAGGGAAAAAGGTTGCTGTCAACTTCTTTCCTCAGGAATATGGAAATGTGGGTGGATTATCTGTTCAGAAGAGGTTTCCTTTATTACTTATTTTTCCTTTTTTCATTTAAGACATCTGTTAACATTTCACACAGCCCAACAGATGTTGGAAAGCAAGTTCCATACTTTGTTCTCAAGAAAAATGACATTTCCTCAGTTGGTTCCCCCACCTCTGTGACTGATTCCAGCCTGCTGCATAATTTGCATATATTAAGTTATATACCTTAATGCCATATGAATTTGTAACTTCAGCATTATTTTTATATGGTAAAGTCTGATTTGATTAGAAACTAGTTTACATGTTGCTCTAGAATTAAGAGAGGGCAAAACATTTTAAAACTCTTCTTCAAGAATGGCAACCTGGTTCCACATACAAGATTGGATAGCCAGTTTTTAACATTTTTTTTCTATAAAATAAATGAATTACAAAAGCTTGAGTTGTTTCACCATAAGGAAGTGCTGATTGTCATGCGACGTGGAGCGTCATTTTTATTATTTTGGCAAGAACAGGGACAGTTTTGTCTTGACAAGCCATTAGATGAATACCAGCATGTGTCACATGAAAAACCACTGATCTTTAACCCAGCTCTGTACTTAACCAAGCCTTGAAAATGAATAGTGAATAAAAGAAGAGCAAAGGCAGAGCACATTGCCGATTATAGAATCTGTTAACAGTTGCTGAAGTGAACCCAGGGAATTACAGGTATTGTTCTGTGAACCAGCAGAAGTTCTAGAGATGCTTGTTAAATTATATACATAAACTACACATTTATTTTATATTTGTGCAGGATTTACATTGTTCGAGACAGAAAAAATAAAAATCCTAGAGTACTTTCTCAGTGCAGCAAATGTGTGCTTTTATCGTAAAATCATATATATTTACATCGAACTCAATGAGGTTTTTTAGCCTGCAGTTATATAACTTATTTTAAGAAAGCAATGTGCTTTTAAAGAAATGAAGTAGAAAGAAGAAAACATATGCTATATACCCTTCCCCTCAAAGAAAACACCCAAGAAACATACATGCAAAACAAAATTCTTTGCTCACTTGCGTTTTCATGTATTCATTGTGGCTGATTTTTTACACCAACATGTGATTTTTTTTTTTTTTTAGAAAATGGAGGGAAAAACCCAAAACCCACCGTAATACTCAAGTACTGAAAAGATCAGTAACATTTTAAACAGTTGGTTGTGGGAATTATTGCTTACAGAGCTAACAAGAAAGAACACACTTTTTTACTCTGCTGGTGGAATTGCATTGTGCCTCCCTATAGTCTTGTTATCCCACACTAACTGAAATGCAAATTTTTTGTAACTAATTGGATCTCATTGAGGGTGCATGCACAGTGTGTAATTATATGCAAAAAGGTTTTAAAAAGTAAAATTTCCCTGCAATTACAACTTTTAATTACTATCCAAAACATGGCACCTATAGCACAGGTTTAGAATATATATGTCTGACTTTTTTACAGATTACTCAAAAACATGAGCTATGAAATGCTTAATAAAGTGTCAGCTCGAAAGTTACAGGGAAAATGTTTAATTACAGCAATCTATAAATTGAATTTTACTATAGTTATATGAAAATAAAGATTTCTTTTTAAGTTTAGGATTTAGTGTATTAGAGTATGAAAGGCATGTTATAGTGCATTCCTTTTCTTGAAAGATTTTAAATGTTAAAACATCGTCAACATCAGAAATCACTTTCAGAGCCATTGTGTTTTTTCCCTTCAGTTCTCCAATCTATTTTACCATTGTAAAATGCTTTGGAGTTTCTTTGTGTAAGTATAGTTTTGCTTATGTGGTGTGATATGGGGAGGTAGTCATATTCCCACAATGTCTTTAACTTGGATACAGTGAAACCTAGTTTGGTGGACTCCATAATCTCCATGGTCCATCTCTCACTATCAGTAAATGTGGGAAAGCCAACAGATGGCATTTAAGTACTTTTGATTCTTTAACCTGAAATACTCAGAATCAGCAGCAAAAAGCAATTATTGTGGAAGTAATACTTGTCTTCTTCCTCCTAGTTTTAAATAATTTTCATATAAATGATTCCAGAGAGTTATTCTATAATTATCAGACTACGTAGCCAGTGGAAAAAAACTCAAAAGACGTATTTGTGCCTTGTAGGTGTATTTTTTTGTACCTGTACCTGTGTCTGTAAAACGATACAGGTGTCCCAGTTGTTAGATAGAAATTATCCTAACATCAAATATTCTACACAGTATGTTATATGTGGAAGTTCAGATCATGTATCTTGGGGATTTATAGAGGAGTCAAATGTTCTTTTCAAATAGTTATGTTAAAATGAGTGTTAGAGAAACTTAAAATCTTATTTATTATTGAGTCTGGATTAATTGTCTCTTTTTGTAACAAAGCTTGTCCTTTTTGTAAACTTGTGTTACAAAGTAGTTAAGATTTTGTTTGAGCAAATCCATTTAGCAGGTGCACTACTGTATATTTGTTATGAAAAAAATATTTTTTAAACCTTAGAAAGATATCCTGCTGTTTTTAAGGCTTGTGTTGTGGCAATAACATGTTATATTGCAGACCTGTTTGAGCCAGGGCCACCTCAGTCCTTGATATCTGAAAGAGCTCAGTTTGCCTATACTGGGTAGCATTTTGTCAGAAGACTGCTGGCTGGGCAGACTAGATTTGGATGTATTAGCTAGTCAGCCTAATAACCCTGTACAGACTGTATTGATTTTCTAGGAGAGAGTTTATGAACTAAATAAACTTGGGGTTGGTGTCTTAATAAACTGCTTCTCTCAGTCTGTCACATTTAGTTACGGAGCTGTGCAGTTTAGGGGGAAAAAAGGCTAATTCTGTTACAGATTGTTCACAGCAGGGTCTCCAAATTAGCCCTTTGTTTTGTAATGCCACCTTGCTTGGGCTCGCTTTGAGCACATTTCTCAGTTTTGCCCTAATGAGTTGCAACACTGATAATGTGGCTGATGATCTTTCATTGATTTCACTATCACTTGCTTGTCTGGTAATTGATCCGTTGCTGAGCCTCTAGTTAATTATATCGGCTTTGACATGGCCCAGTCCACGGGGAATTTCAAGTCTTGCAGAATAACAGTTTTAATAAAAGAGTCTATTACTGCAGGTGCTTGCTGCTGCATGCCAGTTGATTTTTGTGTTGTTAGTGTGTGTGTAGGGTCGGGAGTAGGATACCTGGGAAAGAAGAGGACTGCAGGACTGATAGAAAAAAGGGGTGGGGGCTAGAAAAAGAGGAAGAGGGCGTGAAGAAGGGGGAGAAAGAGACAAGGAGAGGGCGAGTGAGAGGCAAGAGAGAACACACAGGCAAAAAAACACACAGACAGAGTGATACAACAGAGCCTGAGTGGAAGGAGGAGGAAGCTTGCTATTGACAGTGTCCTTAAGCCTCCCACAAATAACAGCCATTAGTGGGAAGGTCAGGAGCTGAGCAGGCAGCTTGACTGAGGCACTGAGTGCCACTTCAGAAATCAAGAGGCTAGCAAATTTTAGAGGGAGTTTAAGTGGGTAATAGCTAGCAGTAAAGGTACAGTCACTGTTGACAATTGACTTGTAGGGGCTTTTCCTGCCCTCCCCCCAGCAAGAATATTTTTATTGACCACAGGTGGACTTAATATATTTTAAGGCAACAATTCTTTGGGTTCTTGTTTGTTTCCTCTCAGATATTGAATTTGCTTCTTTTGAGACTTTTTTGTGCTTAATGGTGGTGAACTGGAGGGAAGTTTAACAGAAAAGCTTTCAGGAGATGTCGGTTCTAGAGGGGAAGGCACATTTGTGTCAACATAGTGTACGTTTTCTCATCTTTTCTCATTGTCCACTAATGACACAGAGCTGCCATTGAAGCTCTTTTCTGTTTCTTTTGTTGTTTCAGAGAGTAAGGTTTATTGTTATTCTTGAGTTAAGAAGGAGCAAGGAGAGTAGTACATTTGTCCTCGATATTTGTAGGTGGTTGAAGATTAATGTTCCTTACATTTTAAGTTTAGGAAGGATGGCTTTTTCCTGCTGACTACTTTTATGAGATGGCATGAATTTAGCTTTCCATTTTGAAGTTACTGTTTATGTACAGTGCGTTTTGTTCAGTGCTGCTTTTCAATAAATAAGGCAGACAAATACTATCTAATAAATAGGTGAATAGTTTTAAGACTTGTTTAATTAAAAATACGACATGTTATCAAGGGCGTATTTCATCAGGCAGGAAAACGTTATAGAATTTTCCACAGAGATCTTGAATAAAAAATGGAGTTTTTATATTCACTACTTTTTGCCTGAAATGGGACAGGCTTTGTTTATCTTTTTCTTTTCTTATGATTTGAAAGGATATTGCAGATGCTTCATCTAGGAACTTTAACAATGGATTTTTTTCTACTTTTGAGCTTTAAGAAAAGGTATACTTTTTTCCTTTGCCATTCAGTTTCTCATTACTTAACATCCAGTTTAGTAATTAATAGCCTCAGGTACTAGACATTAAATAGTATATGTTTATATTTGGCAGATGTTTATTGTGCATCTTATATGTTATAAAAAACTGCTACCCTTATTTACTTACTCTTCAGAGTATAAGGTCACATCTCTATGTATGTTATTTCGGAGTTTCTATATGGTTATAAATAGCCCAGCACATACGATAGGACTTTCAGGAGCTAACATTTAGACCATAACTGAGCCAACTTTACATTCTCTTACAGCTGAATATTTTACTTTCTTCAGTGTAATTAAAAAAAATTTACGTATCACAGTTTTACAAATGTTAAAGCAAAGACTGGTGTCAGATATTATGTGTTATATCGGGAAGCATTGTTGAGAAAAATTCCCGGGGAAGGGCCCTAGCTTCTCCTCGCCCTGTGCACCGTGATTGTGGTGCTGCCTGCAGTGTGCATAAGTGTGTATCTATCTGTATATCTGGAGAGGGGTTAGTGCAGGGTGTCATTTGGTGCCTGACAGTGGAACAGTGCAGTTGACTCTTAGCTCTGCTATCCAATGACATGCAGTGGCTGAGAGTTTGAAGCTGATGGTTGGGTCTCCAGTGCTGCCTGCACACCTGACAGGCAGCTGTTAAACTGAGCAAAGGCAAGCTTGGGGAGTCACAATCTATGCATAAATGATAGGGATATCTGTGCAGAAGGTGCGAAAGAAGCTCTGACCCCCTCCCTCCCCTAAATCTCCCCCTTCCCAAATGAAATGCACAGTTCAGCCAGCTTCTTAACTACACTACACTCCTGCTACTGGCTGCCAAGAGGCTCAAAAAATCCACCTTCACTTTTCAGTCAGAAGAGGCAGAAGTGGATGTGAGAGAAAGAGAGACACAGAGAGACAGAGAGCCAAGGAGGGCAAGAGACTTGACTTTAAGAGACTCGTGTATTGACAACTCCATGCAGTTCGGAACCAGAACGACTACGGCTGAACCAGGGTTCATGGGGACATGGCAAAACGCTGATACTAACCTCTTATTCAGAATGTCCCAACAGGTAAGTTTCTTTCTTTCTTTCTTTCTTTTTTTAAAGAAACCTTGAATTGTTATGGGCACTTTTGTTTCTGGTGTTTTTCTTTCTAAATATTTTTTAAAATGTGGTCACTTCCTAGTTAGGCTCTGTTTTGTCATAACTGTGTTACTGGAATGTGCAGGGTTACTTCATGGTTTCCCTAAGGGCGTCTTAAAAGAAAAAGGGGAAAGGATACTGAAGTAAAAGAAAGCAGAGACATTTTTGAAAAGTTTCACAGTACAGCCTGGGTCAGGGGAAGACTTAATTTATTTCTTTGTTTTCTGTTAAGAATGAAAAAAGCCACCACCTAACAAATGTATCTTTCTATCAATATGAATCACTTCGTCCAAAGTGTCTGCTCTGTCGGAGTAGGTTCTGCAACCTAAAAAACAATAATAAAATCTAGGGGCCCCTCACAACAGCCCTACTGACTTCATGTGGCTGGAGGCACCTTCGTTCAGACCTGAGAAGAGAGAGGAAGGAGGCTGTGCAGGCTTGGCTGCCAGCGCCGAGGGTTGCTGGAGGAGTCGGCGTGCGTGGCGGGCTGTGCTGCTCGGTCCTTGCTCCTCGCTCCTCCTCGCCAGCCAGCCCTCTGCGCCCGCCCTTGCGTTCCCTTCACCGGCTCCGGCCCGCTCTCCCGCCCGCCCGCCGGCCCGCTGGCGCACTCACTCGGGCGCAGCCTCGGCGTCTTCCCCAGAGCCGTTCCTCTGTCCCGGCCGCGCTGGAGGCGTTCGGCTTGCTGGCTCTGCTGGGAAAGCCGACGTGGTAGCGCGAGGCCATCGGTTACTGATAATTAATCACTGGAGCCGGCGGCTCGTACCATGCGCTCCGTGATACGCGCTCTGTGCGCTGGGCTTCTCTTGCACAATTGCTGGCTTCTTGGCTCCGCGGGGGAGCGAGGGTGAGAGGAAGCGAAGGGGACACAACCCAGAAACTTTCATCTTGGATTGTGCTCAAGTGAGGGAGGGAAGTTCCCTGGTGCCTCCCTCCTAGACACGTCTTGCTTTTCCAAAGCCTCCACCAAACCCACACAAAGCAAGTTAGTTTGATATTATCCACACAGCACGAAAGTACTATTGACAAGTATACTTGGATTTTAAGTTGATGGTGGGTAAGAAGTATTGTGCCACTGATGAGGAAAAAAATACTGCAACTGCTTTTTAAAAAACAAAACAAAACAAAACCCTTTGTTTGTACGAGTTCACCAAAATTAAATACTTTGACTTAGATATTTAAAGTTGTTGATAATTAAAAAAAACAATTAGTTAGGCTATGAATTGCTACAAGTTTAGAAATACATTTGCAAGAGATAATACCTACAACCAGGGTTTTGTAGCATTTAGCTAGAGAACAGTTTTAGCACACAATTCTAGATGGGATAAGTGCATTTGAATAAGGTGTATTTTGACATATCCTGTAGAGGGACCCTGATTACTGCTGATACAGTAAGCTGGGATTTAAATGCAATCAACATAAACCCAATAAGTAACTCTTCATGTGCAATCTCCCATTCTTTCAAGTGAAAAGTTCATTTCCACATAGAGATGCTCCTTGTCACTGCAGAGTGCTATGAGAGGTATTTTCCGCCACGCATCCCTGCCTGGGTGGTTCTCTCATAGTTGGAATGCAGAGTGTTTTCGCTAACCTTAGTACCAAATAACTTGTGCCTCACTTTTAAAATTAGATGCCACCTTCAGGGTTTTCCTTGAGTTAGTGGAGGCCGTGTGTGTGTGTGTGTGTGTGTGTGTGTGTGAGAGAGAAGGGAAGATTGGCTTAGGTTTCCCTCTAGCTAGAAAAGAGTTAATAAAACCAGATAGAGATAATGATCAATTGATAAGTGGCTATTGAGCCACATAGATGGTGTTAGATTGCTTATTTGGCACTAGCCCATTTCCAAGTAGATTTGAATCTAAGGAGATTTTGTCATGGAAAACATTTTAGCTAAAAAACAAATAAAAGTAAATAATATAAATGATGGGTCAGAATTAGGAAAATTTATGATGTCTTTGATCCAGCTATCTGTGTGGATATTTTGTGTGTACCTGTGTGTGCATATTTGTGTAATTGTGAGCGTCAGTGACTATATGGAGAGAATAGAAATGTAGGAAACTAATTTATGCTTAATTGATGCTATTAAAAGTATATAATATTATGCTATTTATGAAATAGAGTAGTACAACAAAGGGAGAGAAATCACAGTTTCAAATAATGTTTATTTTTTGGTTTTGAGGTAGTTAGCAATCACTCCTACCCCCCCAACTCACCTTTTTCTGTTATGGTCACTAAATATTTGCTTCTTGTGCATTTTTGGAAAGCATGTAAGAGAGGATATGAGCTTACATGTTTTTTCTCTTCAAGATGACATTTTAGTTTGTATAAATATTACATAAACTTAAGTTCAAACTATGTAAGTGAAAGTATGTGTGCTGTTCATATTTAATATGTTTGTTTTTCTTACCTATAATTCATCAGCAATGCTGATTTAGCGTGTGTGTGTGTGTGTGTGTGTGTGTGTGAGAGAGAGAGAGAGAGAGAGAGACTTACTGAAATTATATCTCTGATCTCTCTTGAAGCCAGCCATTTCAATGAATATTACTTTCAATATATACAGTTAAGCCAGCTTTTGTTACAGGTAAAAGTTTGTCGAATTTAATCAAATATGTAGAATTCTGTATATCTCATTTCTGAGGCATCATAAAGAGGTTTCTCTAGATTATGATTATTTTATTTCTAAGTAATATTTACTTAGCTTATGAAATGAATAAAATTTATTGGGTTATATTTCTTATAAAGTTTTCTTTAATAGTATAAAAACTAATATTTTCCTGATTATTTAGACATTCGAAAAGTCTGACTAGTAGGGCTGCTATAAAAGCTTTCAAAACTGAGTTACAGATAATTTACCACCAGTACTTAACTACAGAAAAACTTGTGGGAAATGTCTCATGAATACTGAAATTTAATAATCTGGTTTTATGTGTTCTGTAAGTAAACTAGGAAATAGGGGTACAAAAATCTGTCTTTTGTTTCATATGAACAAAGTTGGATCTGCTTAAATGTATATCTTTCATTCTGTCTAACAGTAACAAACATCATAGTCTGAAGCCAATTTAGATTTAGTGGCATTAAGTATGTGCCCCTAAAGTTCAAGTTAAGACTATTTGGCTACAGTTTCCTGTGCCTGTACATTTTTTCTTCTATATTGAAGTATGATTTTCTCCAATTATTTCTATGTATATAGTTGAATATTTAAGAACCTTAAAGGGTATGACACTTGTGTAAAGGGAGTTCTTCTTTGGATCAGTTTGATCAGTGACAGGTGGAGAATGAACCTTATTTTGCCTATTTTGGTTTCACAAGGTACTGTTAAAAGCAAAAAATAAGGCTTGCTTTTCGAAGTTTTTTTTTATAAAATCACACTTGAGGCAATTTTTCTATTTGTATAAATATTCTGTGCATTTGAGAGAATAGTAAATAAAAATTCTTGTAGCTATCTAAAGGGATGTAATAGTCCAGTCTATTTAAAAATCTTTTCAGAAAGGAAACCATACAGGTAAATAGCTATAGCCCACATTTAATGTGTTACTAGTGACATTTACCTTTTGTTATTGGTGAAGTATATTTAACCTATTTCAAATAAAATGTAGATCCCTTAATAAGGTCTTTTTTCATACTTGAATGAAATACTAAGTTAGAATTATAAATGACTCTGTGCATCATTATGTAGTAATTTAGGATTCACCCGATGATGTAACAAAATTAACAACATAATTTCATTGTGAAACTGTGTCTTATTAAAGAACAACTGTCTGACATTCTCTTACAGTTGCTTTATTTAACTTCATGCAAATATTATTAGTAGTGACATTTTTCTATTGTGCATTAGATTCTCTCATTAGCATGATGTGTTAGTTATCACCAGAGAAATCATTTTCTAGATAGGTGAGGGGCAAACCAAGAAAGCTAAAAATTAAATCAACGATTTACATTAATACCAGAGCGTCTGCTCACCAGAGATATGAAAGAGTAAAAGCAAACTTTTTTACTAATATAAAAATCTAGCACCTTTCAGAGAAATGATAAATAAAATATATTATAAGAAATGTATAATAACATTGCTAGAATCCATTTAAAAGAGTGCTCAATATGAATTTTCTTCAAGAATTTTTTTTTCTATTCATATAGGCCACCAATCTCAGTTTCTGGAATCTATATTTTTAAATGAAAATGGTCTTGTTTCTACCCCCAATTTTTTTGAGGATTTATTTGCTAGTCATTTAAAAGGCATATATATAGTATTACGAGTCAGACGCCTACTTGTACATTGTGGCTTGGGTCTTCTTTATAGTTCATACAACGCATTTTTATTCCAAACTCTGTCCCACTCAGATAGACATCCCTTTTTACATAGGATGTATATTCTTATTTAATCAAAGTCCTGAGTAAAGCAGTTGATAGTTAATGGTCTTTGAAAACGACTTTCACTGCCAGGCGTCATCCATCCCTAGCTTGCTTTCTGCAGTTTTCTCCCTTTTTACTCCCTTCCTTACAGTTAGTGTGTTTGGATGATCTTGTCTTACTGAAAAAGGATTAAATTGACTAAACTTGTGGTGTTAATGCTGAAATAAATATTTATATTATTTTAAGAGGCATACAGTTTTAGCCTGTTGAATTACTAGGCTGCTACCTCCAATTTAGGCCCCTCTTAATTTGAGTGGTAATATGATATATTTGAATTATAGACATATATTCAAATATAATTCTCAGTGTATTTTCTGATAACATAACACTAAAGTAGGAATATTTGGGTATTTGTATTTGTTAAGATACAAATTGTAGCATAGAGACAGGTGCTTGGTATTGTCCTAAACTTTGAAGGTCTGTGGATAACATGCAGACAGAACATAAGAGATACTGTCTCATTTGTAATGCAGTGGGAAAGTAATAGTTTATGTATGTGGTATTCTATGTACATGTAAGCAGTGCAAATAAAGCATGCACAAACATTCTCAGATATGTATTTTGTATATGTTAAAAATCTGTGCACAAATTTGAAGTTTATTTTCAACATGATTCATTTAAATGAATTTGAACACAGTAGGTGATCATTTTGAAATTATTTAATTTTCTCACCTTTCTGACATCTGCAAACAGGTCCATTATGTTTGTGTAATTTGTAAAGCCTTTTGCTAAGGTGAGCCAAGTAACCGCAGTTGAAAAATAAATCCCTCTAAGGTGCAGATATCTTATCTATAATTGTAGGTATTTTTTATAATTATATTTATGAGTGTATATTCACATTCACTGATAAATCCAATTATTCATGCATAGCTTTATGGAAATCTGATTAATGCAGTGACAGGACAGATTTGGGCTACCACAGCAGCACATCCTCCCACTCCCATGTCAGGGTTAAGAGCCGCGGCAAATCCTCCCTAACTAATTAGATGCTGAGTAAGGCATCTCTGAGAAGTTGGGGCTGAAGCGAATGGGTCACAACCAAGGCAGGATTGCAAGGACTCCGGTGATAGTGAAAGCATTCAAGTTTGCCAGGTCGTTGTGACACAGGGAGCTGATTCCAAAGGAACAGTCCGTTACAGATAGTGAGCTGGCGTCATCCACTTGAATGAAAAACACAAATTCTAGTGCCTCCCTCTCTCTACCTTGTATGCATTACACACACTCAAAGAAAGTTGCATTGGGTGTCTGCCGTTATCTATCTGCAAAGCTTTTGAGAGGATTTTCCTTATAAACGTGAATAGCTAATGATTCTGTGCAGCTCAAGAGGTATTTTCTGAACTTGGCACTCTAGATTAGCACATATATCAAAAGGAAAGAGGAAAAGAAATTGGAATTTGCTTTTACCTTGTGTCCATAATTTGAACCATGGTGTTTGAATCAATCTAGGAATTAACTCCTTTTTCCCCAAAGCGTGCTGCCAGAGAACTTTGTGGTTGTAAAAAAAAAACAGAGTGAATTGGGTGGGTTGACTTTTTCAGTGAGAGAAATTTTCTGTGGGATTCTCTGCTTGTTATTGTCCAAAAAACATGGAATATAATGGTTCCAAGATTTCCTTTCACGTGAGGTTTGGAGCCTGGTTTGTTATGCGTGTAGAAATAATTCACCATTTGAAAATCCTCTTGTACCTTTGGTGGTACGCTTTTGTGGTCTGTTTATGGTGCTGCTCAGTGACCACCCTTCTCCAGGCCTTGGTCAGAAGATTGTTTGGGGGTCCTAGGAAATGCTGGATCTCACTACTGTCTGCCAAAGTTCATGCCATTTTTTATTTCCAGAAAAGCAACTGGCTTCTACATATTGCTGGGTGATCTTCATCTACTGAAGGACCCCAGAGACAGGGAGAAAGGGAGTCAAAGACCCTTTCAAGAAACTCTGACATTTATTTTTAAGCTTTAGAGAAATAAAGGAAAAGAGACATAATTCAGGAACAACAGCCTTTATATCCTCATATAGAAACAAAACATTGGGTAATAGAGGGAATGTTTTCCTATACGAAAAACTAGTAAAGATGTAGGAAAAATATGATGAAAAAAATCTGCTAAGCAGCTCAAAGTCTAAGAAGTTTTAAAATGTGCAGATGACATCCCAGAAATGATGTCTGGGGCCATGACATCCAGGGTCTCCACATTTCCTCCTCATTGAGCCTGACCTGTACTGCCATCTTCCTCCCCAGGTTTAAAGAAAGTTTAACGAATAGGAAAAATAAAAGTATTGATTATTTTTTAATTTGTACATTCCCCTGTAGGAAGCCTCGCAGATTTCACAGTGTGCATTCAAACCCTCAGGTGAAAAATTTATGACTGGAGTTCATTTGGGTGAAGACAGTGTGCAGTGTCATTCTGTTCAAATGCTGTATGTAGCATTTCATGCCACAAAGTGCAGAGATCAGGAGAAGAGAGGAATCTCTGTATGTTTTCTTCATTCACAGAGCTTTCTTTAATGGAAATGCTTGTGGAAAAACAACACATTACTCAAACTGGCTAGTTTAGGAACCAAATTCTCAGCTTATTAATCATCATTCCAATTAAAAAAAAGAATTGATCCTTTAACAACAAAATAATATCCTTTTGTTTTTCTTTAATTAAGCCTATCAGTTTTTCATTTCTCTCTGTAAAGAAAATGAAAATAATCTTGAACAGTAGGAAGTTACTCATTGAAACAACTGATTCTCTTGAGCATATCTGACGTCTTATTTACTCAATACTTTTGAAGTGTAATGTTATTTTGCTACTGTCTTTAGGGTTTATGTGTCATTGAGTGGTGTTGATTTATAAATCTCATTCCTATTTGGTTGGCAGAAATTTACTTAATGACCTAAATACAAGGTTATTCTGTTCCTATTTCCTTTCTCATAGAGGTAGTTTCTTTCTCACTTTATTCTCTTTTCTTCTCATCTCTCGTATTCTGAATTCCTCCTTACTTTCATTGGCTCTTTTTGCCCTAATAGAAGAGAATCAAAATGCACCTGAAACGTAGAAGTAATTGAATAAATACCCTTTTGCCAATACGTCATTCTAGCAGAGGAATGAGAGAGAGGTGCCACCCTCAGGTGTGGTCCTCTGTGAGTGCTGACAGGACTGTCCCGAGTGTTGCTGTAGAAGGGTTCTTTAAGTAAGGGCATGATAAAAACGTGTAACCAGGGACCCCGGCTTATCATTCAGAGGTGCTGAAAGGCAGCTCAATTTGATCCTTAGCCTGTATAAGAAAGTACTTAGATGAAGAGAGATTTTGCTTTCCTTTTTTCTTCTTTTAAAAACGTAATTCTTGGATTTATTATTTTGTGCAGTTAGACTTCTACACGAGTTTATTTCCCTAGAAGAAGGAACAGATACCAAGGGCAGTGCAGTAGGTTGAAGGGATGACTCTTTCAGACAAACTGCAGCTAATAAGAGTTAACGGAAACATTTAAAAAAGGAATTGAAATGATGGTAGGGCCAATATTAATGGATGGTATTATGAAATTAAAATTTAAAGCATGCAGTATACATAACATATGAGGAGGATTCACTCCTGTTTTGTATTTAATAAATTTTAACCCATTGTCTCACAAGGCATAGAGATTGTTAAAATTGACAAGACTGAAACATCTTCTGTATGGGAAAGATATAGCTTTCAGTATTGTACCTGCTGTGCCTTTTTGAGACTGTCATGAATTTTTCAACTTTGTTAAGGTGTCTTTTAGTGGCTATTGGTTCTCTAGACAGTTGTTCAGAACTCACATTTTATGATTGGAGTGCCTGAACTGGGTTTCTGAAAAGAAAGATAGCAGGTTAGTGAATGTTTTACATGGCAACAAATAATTGCTTTCAGCTGGCTTAACATAATAACAAAACTAATATTAAAATGAGAATCTCCATTAGAGGGATTTAATAATTTTTTTTCCCTTTCCATTAACATTTAAATCAAGAAGGATTTCATTGGTTTAAATCATTAGGATGGCTATTTGGGACACCTGATCAGGCATAGATAAAGAAAACTGCCCACTACTGTGCCCTCTGCCAGTGCTGGAGCTCAGTGGACATGGCTGGGATGTCACTTGCAAGATATGGGGTGTAATTATACACTGAGCATATTCATGAGAGTGTCCCTGAGTGGGAATGCCTGCAAACATTCTCTTTGTTGACCTCATGCCAGAACCTAACTTGAAGTCAGCGGGGTTAGCTGCTGTTTAATATTGCTTTTCTTTTATTCTTTCTTTTTTAGATATAAATATTAGAGTACCAGAAAGAACCAAAACCAAAGTCTGGCTGTAAACTTTGTGGAAGGACTTATTGTCTTGCTCTGGGAAGTACTAAAAATCCCATATTGCCACGTTCGGTAGTGCATTTATATGTAATGTGTAGACATGCAGAAAATGTATGCCTGCTCCATTGGTTGGCGGTGACAATTAGGTGATTTAATTCTATGTAGGTTGAGGATTTGCTAATGGCTGCCTCAGAGGCAATGAGTGTGTATGGATGGCTTTCCCCAAAGAGGCATTCCCCATACTAAGAATCTTGTAATTATTCCTTATACTATGCTATATAGCCTTTTTTCTTTCTTGACTGTAGCTTTTTGGTGAAACTCAGTGTCATTCATTGGAAAATAGCACAATTGTTTCTTATTTTGTGAATAGCCATTTTCAACAAGTGGGAGACTACAGCTGACTTCAAATAAATTGGAATTACGCTAGGATAGAGACACCAGGATGATTCTCTCTGACTCAAATTTCAGATATCTCATAATTTCCCTTTCTAGCCACTTTTCTTTGTTCTCTTGGACAACTTTGGAAAGTAATCATGGGACTGAATAGAGCTTAAAATATGTTACCAGTACTGTTATTACTAAGTATTGCTCATTGTGGAGAACGGTTTTTTCATTTTTACTTTATTTTTGTCATGTATTGTAATGTAAGTAGGAAGGGATAAGAAGAATTCAGAGTCCAACATCTGGGAGAGCTTGTTTCAGTAGCCAGCCGGGAAGCCAGAAAACTGGCCTCATACAGGTGAGATGTGTTATGGGAATAAGGGCCTTGTGCATTTAATGAACCCCGCCTGCTTGTCAACTTGGTTTTTTATGCACCATTGTTGTTCAAATAAGAAAAAGAGAGTGTTCACAGCCTGTGGTGAGATTAGAGTAATGAAAATGAAGTGTTAATCTGTTGATAGGAAGCACATCCCATATCCTGCATCCCGGGCCACATTCATGCGTGTATAATATATTCCAGGTTTTCTCATGACCAGAAAAGCTTGGATATTCATTATATTGAAAACATCCTTTTAGTAAAAGTGAGAAGTTGGTTGTTTTAACTTGTGTAAATAGTTATTTTAAATAATTTCTTCATAAACCAACTGCTGCTTGCCTTCTGAGTATTCTGATAATCACTGTTCCTGTATGTGCCAGCAGTCCTGTACTTTTGATCTTTTAAATTTTTTTTACAACTGCAGAATGCCGAAATGAGCTTCAGTATAAGCCTACTTTGAGATATTCTTTTCTAGAAAGCAATGATTAATAGAAGGAGTTAAGTGACAGTAATACTTTTCTCTCCATAAAACACAGATTAACTAAAACATCTATTATCTCACACTTTATTTTTCATCTTAAAACAATAAAGTACAAACAAAAATTTGTAAATTGTGAGTCTTCCAGAACTGCTTTACATATTTGCAGTCAGCTACTATGATGTGAACCTGAGGAGACTAGCTTAAAGCTTTGGTCATCATGGGAGGGAATTTTGTATTTCATAAAATTCCCTTTCTGAGATGGTATAAAAGGTAAATCAACATGAATGTAATGAAGTATATGCTTTTCCTAGAATGTGTGTTTTAATTTTTGTTTTTTTTTAAATCATTTTACTCAGTAATTATTTGAGAAATTTCCATTTTTTTTTTTCCCCTAAAGCTATACACTTATAAAAAGAAAGTTTAGTCTTGGATTACAACAAGGCATTTTAAAGAAAGGAATGTGAACACTGGTTCAGTGCCCTTTCTATGCAAGCCATCCTATAAGATCATATCTTTTTTTTTTTTTTTTTTGAGACGGAGTCTCGCTCTGTCGCCCAGGCTGGAGTGCAGTGGCCGGATCTCAGCTCACTGCAAGCTCCGCCTCCCGGGTTTACGCCATTCTCCTGCCTCAGCCTCCTGAGTAGCTGGGACTACAGGCACCCGCTACCGTGTCCGGCTAGTTTTTTGTATTTTTTAGTAGAGACGGGGTTTCACCGTTAGCCAGGATGGTCTCGATCTCCTGACCTCATGATCCGCCCGTCTCGGCCTCCCAAAGTGCTGGGATTACAGGCTTGAGCCACCGCGCCCGGCCAAGATCATATCTTTAAGATGCATCCTAAGAAATGGTTTGAAGAAAAGTGTGAAAGGGGTGGGGAGAGATAAATTAACAACTGTGTTCCAGGTGTCTATTTCTAATTGCTCAAATTTCAGTCACAATGGAAATTAAGGAAAAATGTTTCCCATAAGAAATATACTGTCATTCAGGCCTAGGACTACCTTTATGGAGTTCATGTTTACAGTATTTTTTTTTTTTTTTCTGTTCACCAAGGAGTTAAGGAATGCTACAGTATGATCATTGTGATTTTGTGAACTATTTGCTTAAAGTTGTGCAAGTTGCTAAGAATCAAGAGAATTTGGGGATTAAAGTCCAATTGTGAAGTAAATTTGGCGTATGTTCAGGGATTACATTCTTTAGGTAAAAATGGAAGAAAAATACTTCCTTTCGGAAGGAAACACCTTAAAAATAATCTTTCAAGCATGTGGTCCAATGATGAAACATAATGTAAAAACACTATACCACAATTGATCTAAATTAGTTGGCATATGACTGGTCATAGCCTACTTACTACAATTTACATGATATGTAAGCATTTCTGTATTGTGGTAATACATCAGAGATAGCCTGTTTTTAATATAGTTGGATGAAATGAAAAGGCCATTTCTTCCCCCTGCTAAATAGGGTATTTTTAATTTGTTTTTAAAATCCATTAATAGGTAGAAATGCTGTGTCGCTGTGATTGACTGGGAATAATGAAATGTAAAAGGTATTCTCCTTGCAATTGCTTTCATTAAAAAAAAGTAGATATAAAGAAGTGAATGGTGACTGTGTCATAGACATCTGCTTTTAGGTAATAACCATTTGTAAAGAAATATGCCATGACTTTTTGGGTCATTTGAACCCATAATAATGTCTCTTTAGTGTAAGTATAAATGTCAGATGGTAGCATACATGTGGAGTCAGTAAAGATGAATATTTGCTGTGATAATATTCATGCATCTTAAATGTTGACTTTTAAAATTTACCTTGAAGACATGTCCTATTTTCATATTACATTTTCACGTAAGTACATGATAGCTCTAGAAAGGAAGTGTGGAAGTGTTAACATGTGAAGGAACAAAATCTGAGTAATACTTTGACATGAGCATCTATTTTGGGCTTCAGAGAAATAGGTGGCTGATTGAAAACCAATGTAAAGATCGCTGAACCACTCTGTAAGGCTAGGTCATCAGTTCTGGATTTACTGTTTTTAAAAATGTTTAATTATGAAAATGAGTTTCCTTTGGTTTGCACGAATGTTTCATTGAAGTGAAACTTGCTACCCATTGTCTTATATTCTGTAAACTTGTGAAATATGTATTTTTAAATCTCTGTTCTGAGAACATCCTCTTTTTTTCCCCACAAACTCTAGAGTAGTATGACATTTTAAGGAGTGGGAGTTGCCTAAAAGGGCCATGTGGAGGTAACAAAAATTAAACAAGTACAGTGAGTCTAGTGGGGACTGTGGTGGGCCAGAAAGCTCATGTCTCGACCACAGTGAGGTAGCTGCTCCTTGTTTCCAGCCAATTGTTGCCAGGTGGGAATGTAGGCCCAGTTTGCCAGATCCACTGCTGCTGCTTTGTAATGATAAGCCGGAAATCCAGATTTTTATGTGAAATCTCCTGATTTTGAAATCTTGGCAACCTATTCAAATATTTTAAAAACTGTGTGGTCCAAACAAAACTCATCTGCAGGCTATATTCAGCCCTCTGGCTGCCAGATAGAAACCTCTGTTTTAGATAATATTTTAATGGATGAAGATAATAGTTTCATTGCATGTGATCATTCATCTTGGGAATTCCCCACTGGGATGAACTAAATTCTTCATTGTTTTCCTCTGTAATTAGAAAAAAAGTTTAGTAAATATATTTCTGGTGCTGATAGTTTTGATGTATAACTTTTCTCCTTATGACCCACATTTAAAGAAAAATCAACTGTGTGGGCAAAACAAAAAAATAGTCAAAAAATTTAAATAAAAGTAGACGCGTAAGGATTTTAAAATAATAAAAGATTTCTGAATTCTGAAAATAATCTCATGATTTGTGTAAGTAATTGATGTAGATGAAAAGCTGAACTCAACTATAAAAAGCTTTTCATCTCACCTTAAAGCGGTAGATTCTTGGCCCTGAATCTTTGTGGGATTGCTATAATTTACCAAGCAATTGATTATGATGTCACAAGGAGGAGATGGACCACCAGGGGGAAAACTTCCCCCTACTAATTCGTGCAAGGCCAATATTTTATACCTGCTTCAAGAAAACATTATTTATATTGTATAAGATGAGGTTTAAAATGACTGTCTATATTTTTTGAAGGGGCTCTTTAAAGAAATAATCTATTCATAATTGAAATTCTCCAGGCAAATCAGATATGAACATTTTCAGCAGAACAGGTAATTAATTGGTTTGAATTTCAAATTGAAGGTCATCCTGTTATTGATTTTCGTGGGAAAAGGAAACAAGAACATCTTGTTAAATGATCTGCACATGGGGCCTAGGTGTATCTAGGCTCTTTCTAGGGTCTTGATGAACAGCATCACTGAACAGTGTCAGAAGCCAATCAGAAGGGAGCCCTTTCTGTTGTAAACATAGCAAGTTGTTGGTTTGTTTCCAAAACTGCAGAGAAGAACTGAACTGGAGAAAAGACCAGAGATTAACAGTTTGTGTTAGAGTAAGTCAGATATTTCAAATCAAGTGCTGGTGCAGCTTGTAAGGAAACATCTATAAATGTGTCAGAATGATGCTGGTATGCCATGTTTAAGAAGTTCAGCGTCAACACAGCTGTGACTTAATGTTTTCAGAAACCTTTCAACTGGGAATTAGATAAAGTATCTACTGGGTAGCACTGAAGTAAAAGAGGTAGCGAAGAATGGAGGATAAAAGAATATACCTCTTTAGATGCTGTTAATTTTTGTAAAATAACGTTTGTGCTTTATCTTTGCTAGATAGTTTTATTGTTACACATGTTAGGCTATTTCAAAGCATTCATTTCTCTCCTCTGCCGTGTTTAAACTTTTTAAGAATGGTGTAATGTAAAGGTAACACAGACGAAGTGGGTGGCAGACATTCTGCCTTTCTAAAGTAAACTGAAATTAGTATTTTTTTGGTGGTTGGGGGGAGACAAGGTGTGGTTCTGTGGCCCAGACCGGAGCACAGTGGTAAGATCTGGGCTCATGGCTAGCCTCCACCTCTGCCACCCAGGGGCAAGCAATCCCCTTACCTCAGTCTCCTGAGTACCTGGAATATAGATACATGCCACCATGTCTAGGTGATTTTTGTATTTTTTGTGTAGATAAGAGTTTTGCCATATTGCCCAGGCTGGGCTCGAACTCCTGAGCTCAAGCGATCTGCCTACCTCGGCCTCCTGCTGGGATTAGAAGCAGGAGGGCACCACGCCCAGCTAAAACTGAGTAAGTATTTTAACTTTAGCTGCACTAACTAGGTTGGAAACTTAATACAGCTTATTCTTATGGTTCAAAGTAAACTTCTTGATTAAAAAAAAAAGGGTCGTGGGGGAAGTCTTCCATTCTAAATACCCCGGAGCTGTTAGTGCAGTTATTTCTAAGTTGACATACTTTTGTATAGGCATGACAGTGGCACCAACCATCTACATTAAGCCTTAACATTCCACAGAGCCATTTCAAGTTTATTATGAGCTTCAAAGCCTGCACATCCCTAAGAGAATATCAAGTTTAAGCATGTCACTTTGCCATAGTCACAGTTAACTTTCTTGAAAAAAAAAAAAAAAGTGCCTTTTCCTAGGCTGGTTTTCTACAGATTATCCTTGAAAATTTCCCAGTTCAGTACAGTCATTTTTCTTACCCATTGTTTCTGTGCCCTTGAGTTCTGTAGATTTATCCTGTTGGCGATGGTTGGAAACTACCTCCAAATTAAAGTAGTATCGGTCACAGTTTGTTTAAAGGTCTATGACTGTTAATATCCCTTTGCAGCTTTATTCCTAGAGCTCAAGACATTGATCCCATTTTACCCATTTCCACTTGGGTTTCCATTGCAGTCCTTAGAAAAATGTAGCTGGGGAGAAAAGGAACATGTAAAACATGTGAAATTGCTAATGCTGTCCTAGTACATGAGAATTTCCCACCATGGAATCTCCGTGGGGAAGACCATGGGCCTGCTCAGCCTGATCTTAGGTACACTGTTTCTCTTCTTAGGGAAAGGAATTCCCCATTTCCTGAATGTGAAACGCCTACCCTTTTGGAGCCTCCTAGTCTTTAGTTCCTACCTCAGTTAATAAACCATCCCTGTCTATGCCTTGCATCTCAGAGATGGAATTTGACGGACTAGTCAGCATTGCAAAGGTCACCCTAAAGCTATTGGCAGAATACACTGCCCTTTGTTGCTCAGTGATGATAATGCTACTGTAGCAGTTAACTGGATGTATTAGACTGAGCTACTTTTCCAGAATACCAAATTATCTATTTATTTCTTTTAAACACCTGATAAAATGCCCATTCACAAGCTGTCTCAAGTGTATTTTCAAAAGGGATCTTAATGATAGTGAAATATCACTGCTTTGGCCTCAGAAGAGATAGTCTGTGCAGTATGTGTGTCCGTTGTGTTGCTTTGCTTCCATGAAAATACTTCTAAAATTTATACTCATCTTTTAGTGTTTCTGTTGTCTGAAACTAATCATGTTTCAACAAGTTTGAAAATGCAAGGTGTTCAAAAACAGTTTTATTTACATTTTGTCTTGTGTTAGTGCAATAGTACTCTAAGATGTTATGAATTGCTTTGTTTTTGGAAAAAATCTTATAAAACTTCGTTTCCTTTCCCATTATTTCCCACAACTATAAAATGTGGAAAAAACATTTTTGGCTTTAGGTTATAACTTTACACGTAGTGTAAAAATGGATTTCACTATGTTTTTATATCTTTAAATCTACTCACAATTTGCTTACTGAAATTATATTCAGTATTTATTACTGCTTAAAGTATATTCAGAATTATAGAAGAACAATTAACAAGTGATCATGCTACTTGAAGCAGGGGAGCTATACTTGAAATACTTTTGTGTTTTGCATGTGTAAACTGATTTTGTGACACCACAGTGCAACCTTGATATAATTTTTTGTACACAGGTAACATTTTTGTCTTGGTTCTCACCTAAATAAAACTGACTAATGATCCAAAGTGCTAAGGTGTTTGTGACTTCCACTAGTTATTTTCACTTATGCATATATTTTGTACTAATTACACTCCTAAATGATTTGCCACATGCTCTTCTATCCTGTAGTTCTGTTTTGTCCTAATCAGATTGGGTGAGCGATTAGGGATTTAAAATCACTACTTCTTTGGTCCCAAAATGAGTAAGTGAAGACTCAGATAAATACCTTTAATTTACCTTTTAGTATTTTTGAATAAAGCAGACTCTGTCCTGCCTTCCTTTCATGGATGTATTCATTATTTCTTACTGAGCTAGACAAGCGCATCTAAAGTAGAATATATTCCTTTTCTCCAGAATAATAGAATGAAATCAGTGATCAAGTAATTTTTCATTTCAGCAATCAATGGAAACAAAACAAAATGAGTTAGGATAGAATAGTTTGCATTAAGCTCAGACATCGAACAATATTTGAAAACAAAGTATCACTATAGTTTTGTGCTGTAGGTTTTTCCTGACCTAAGTGATTGTTGAAAGGACTTTCACTAACTTAGAGGTATATTTATCTTAGAACAATAATCACTTCATTCTGTTCTCTTTTTTTCCTAGTTGCCCCATTCTCCAGACCTTTCAAAAACTTTTTAAGTGGATGTAAATTCCGTTTTAATTAGAGCAGTGCAGTCTAATGCTGCAACTAGCCAGGAATGGAAGAAACATGCTGGAAGTTAATACAACCCAAATCAACCATAGCCAGATAATTCCCCTGATCTTTGTAACAACCCCCCTTCCCACCTCCACAATTAAATGACCCTGTTGTTCTGTAGTTTCGACAAGACATTTAAGGTTCATTTAAAAAAATGATCATCCTTTACAGGATTCTTTGCTCTTGCGTTTCTCTTTCTTTCTTCCCCTTGCCACACAGCTGTCACTGGTATAGGAGAAAGATTGGGGGGAGGGGAGGAGGAGGAAGCCCTGCTCAAATCGTGTCACGTAGCACTAATTCATCTGCTCTCATTAGAGGGAGCGAGGGACAGCAGTGATGGCCAAGAGCTGCACTCCACACATGACACGCGAACAGTTTGGGGAATAGAAAATTGCTTTCTCAGGAAGCCCAGCCAATTAAGGACTTGACCATATTGAATGTCAAGTGTTAATTTAGGTTTTTCTTCATTTTCCCAGTAGTAATGCGGGTCCTGTGATGAGCAAATACATGTCAAGTAAAAGTTGATTGCATGAAGGACCCGGGTATTATATGTCACTGACAAGTCACAAATGTACTGAAGTCTTTTAACCCCTTAGGTGAGTTGGGAGGGGGAGGGGAGAATGGGATTAATGGTACCATAATGATAAGAATAGATAGTTTATGTAGGGGTAGGTTGAATGGGACAGACAGGAATGGTAATTCATGCAAAAACTTGGGGATAGGACAAATCCTACTCTGAGGGCATAAATAGAGACCCTTGAAAAGCACACGTGCATATATATAAAATTCCCATTGCAAACACACTGCTCAGAATGTATGTTCAGTCTCCTCAGATTTTATGAAAAAGGAAAATAGTGTACTCTATGGTCATGAACCAGAAAATTCCTTATTAATTATCTCATTTGAAAGAACGATAACGTTCATTAAATAATCACACTGTTTTGGATATTTTAGCCCTTTGACTCAATGCCACTGTAATGTTTCTGGCTCTTTACCTCTAATTTCAGTCTCTAATATTTATTTTCAAAATGGACTCAGTGTGATGCATGTCATTGGAAAGATGCAAAACGTTAAGACTGAAAGAATGTTTGTTTTCTGTCTTGAGTATCTTTGTAAGGTGTTGTTTAACCAATAGAAACTGGTGGAAGGTCCATCATTGTCATTCATTTCTTTTTGTGCCCAGGTGTAGGAGGGAAGAGATTCAAGCTTCAGCAAGTGAAGTAACTTTTTTTTTTTAAAAACTAAAGGTTGAACGTTGCCCGTCATGTTTAGCATCTCATTTCCATTCATCAGCATTCATTTACATATGAATGTCTTGAAAATAAGAGAATGTCTGTTTCTGTTGCAATTGTACATGTAGCAAATAAAAATGCCCTCAGTTTACAATACTGCTGTGTGTAGTCTGGGCAGTCTTAGAAGTTATTCAAAATTGGGCCTTTTTTCCCTTTTTACCTATAACCACTTTTCCCCTTCATATCTTTGAAGGCGTAATCTTAATTAAAACACTTTCTTGAAATGTACTCTCTTCTATTTATTCCAAAATTTTAACGCACTTGCCTTTGTATGTTGACAATGCTTACACTTTGAAAATTTAAGTCTGATAATACTTTAATTTTGGCAACAAAACTTACTAACGTAGTCTGTCTCTCCCACAGGTTAGAAACTGTGTAATCATTATATTAAAAGTTAACTAAATTTTGTTAAGGAATAATTAGGAAACAATTCCAAGAATTTGATGTTTAATAAAATAGGTTTTTCTTGAGAAAGAAATAGTCCCTCTAATGAGGCTCCTAAATGCTGGGCTGGAATCTGAGTTCTTTAACATCTCTCCTCCCTGTCTCAAAACTAACCAAACAAAATCTGCTTAACTCCCTCTTCCCTTCCTATTTTGATAAGCTCTGTGGAACTGTGGTGGCATTGCAAGTGTACTGTTTAATTAAAATCCAGTTGTCAGCAGGCTCTCTTCCGCTGGGTGTGCTGAGAGACTTAAGTAAGTTTCCATAAAGTAAATTCTGACGATGGCAGCTTGGGTTGCTGATTCAAGTTATTCCTTCTCTTCTGTGTCACTTTTGACGGATGGTACCTAATGCAATCAACCACAGGCCGAGAAAGCCTTTTCTTTGGTTGCTTTAGTAAGTGGACCAGGAGTTCCCCTCCTCCCTTCATCTCCCCTTCAGTGGCTTGCTCACTCCTTGCTGCCACCCCCACCAACACTTGAGCCCAAATAGGAAAGCGGAAAGAACAGCAGAACTACCTAGGACTGGCTGACAGGCTTTCCCTAAACCTCCATTTCCCAGTGGTGAAGCCGAAGCTGCCTCCCTTTGCGTGCGTTTTTGATAAATTTAAGAAGTCAAATCGCTGACACAGATAGATAATCCAAGTGTATAGGGTGAAGAGTTATAAATTAACACATTATTCCCTCTTAATGTGAAATACTTGAGAATGCATTTTCTCGGTCCCCTGACATCTACCCAGTGAGGGCTCGCATTGTGCTTTTCAAGTGGCATTGATTTGTTAAAGCGCTGAATTAGCATCTCAGGCCAGCTGCCTGATCCACTGTTTTGTTGTGGGGCTCCAGCTCCTCCTCTCTGCCAGCAATCCCTTTTTTCCTTCGGTCTTCCTTTTCTTTTTCTCTCCCTTTCCCTACTAACTCTTTCTCTGCTTCTTTCCATTTTGCTCCTCCCCGTCTCATTCTTATTTCTTTTTCTCTCTCACCCCGCCCTTCCTGTGGCTTGCTTTTCTCTCAATCTGGTTTTCCTTCCAAACCATCTCTTTGCTTTTCCTTCCTTCCCTCTTTTGTCCATACACATCTTGTCCTTTCTCATCTCTTTGCCTCTGAGGTTTTCCCTTACTCAGGGTTAGAGTGTTCACTGCCTTTGCTTGCATGTGCATCCTGTATGTATGTGTTGAGGAGGCGTGCAGAGAAGAATAAATTAACATGCCTGTTTGCACGTGGATGTCCTGTTTTTAGTAGAAGTTGATGAGAAAAATCTCACCTATTTTGCTTTCTAGAAATTAAAAGGTAACTTACAGAACTTTAAAACTCATATTTCTTTTCTTTTCTTTTCTTTTTTTTTTTGAGACAGTCTCGCTCTGTCGCCCGGGCTGGAGTGCAGTGGCCGGATCTCAGCTCACTGCAAGCTCCGCCTCCCGGGTTTACGCCATTCTCCTGCCTCAGCCTCCCAAGTAGCTGGGACTACAGGCGCCCGCCACCTCGCCTGGCTAGTTTTTTGCATTTTTTAGTAGAGACGGGGTTTCACCGTGTTAGCCAGGATGGTCTCGATCTCCTGACCTCGTGATCTGCCCGTCTCGGCCTCCCACAGTGCTGGGATTACAGGTTTGAGCCACCGCGCCCGGCTAAAACTCATATTTCTAAATGCCATTTGCACAGTAAAGTTTTCTTTTGGCTCAAGGAAAATGGAAATCACTGCTGGTTATCACAGATTTGATCTACTCACATTGTACCCACCAAAATAAATTAACACTTCTACAAAACTTTGGGTTTTTTTTTTGCAACTTTTTGAATTTCAGTGAACTTACTGATACGACGTTTTTTCATTAGCAGGTTCTGTATTGTTCTGATTCCACTTATTTGTACTGGTACAATTTCATATAAAATAGTTTTCACTGTTGTATTTGTAGCATGCTCTGATTTCCTAATATGTGATGCATCACAATACCGTAGTAGTGAATACTTAGATTGGACCAGGCCTGGTGGCTCACACCTGTAATCCTAGCACTTTGGGAGGCTGAGATATGCGGATCACCTGAGGTCAGGGGTTCGAGACTAGCCTGGCCAACATGACGAAACCCTGTCTCTCCTAAAAATGCAAAAATTAGCCGGGTGTGATAGCACATGCCTGTAGTCCCAGCTACTTGGGAGGCTGAGGCAGGAGAATCGCTTGAACCTGGGAGGTGGAGGTTGCAGTAAGCTGAAACCGCGCCACTGCACTCCAGCCTGGGCAACAGAGTGAGACTCTATCTTAATAATAATAATAATAATAATAATAACAACAACAACAACAACTTGGCAACTTGTTTAGAAATAAAATGAGATTGCTTATCCTTCTTTTAGTGATGTATCCCAAAGTTGCAGAGGTCTTCAGAGGAGGTGTATTACCATGGAGAGGGTTACATGTACTGCAGATGCAACTACACAGACCTCTTTTCATAGGCCCCGGTTCATCCTTTGAATATTGGCCCAAGATACTTTGGTGTCACTGTGTTGATTAACTTGATATGAGAAGAAAAGTGTATCTGTTTTTTACTAAAATAGAAATTCACCTCTGTAATTTTAATCTCATGGCATCACTTGATTCTTCCTTCAGTTTTGCTGGGTTTCACTCTAATAACTTCACACTAGTAACATCAAAATTGGAATTTGAATATGCACATTGATAATAAATCAGATTACTTGAAAAAAATCAAATGTCTATTGCTGTATTTTATATAGATTAAACCGACAATTTGGTTTCAGCATTTACATTTTGAAATGGAAATGTTTCACATAGGTTTTGGTAACCTTTGCTTTGAGTTGGATTGATTCTCCCCTGCCCCCAGTCAAGTATAATTCCTTTTTTTTTTAAAAATTAATTGCTGTCCTTCTCTCATGAATTAGCATGGCTTGGCTAAGGTGAAGGGATTAGAATGACTTTTCAAGGCATGATAATGTCTGTTTAAAGGAAAGAAAAAGAAAAAAAGTCTTTTAACTGGGGCTTAAGACTAATTCCAGCTACTAAGGAGACAAAAATTACTCTAAAGAAGACAATTTGGTTTTATTTTATATGTGCATGTTAACTTGCTTTGAGATCATCATTTTGTATTTTAGGGTATTCTCTTAGATGAAGTAAGATGTTCTTCATTTGTTACTGAAAGGGGACATGGCCTCACTCCAGGAGATTAAAGCTGGAACACCTTCTGCCTTCTGTAAGGATAATCACAGCTCACCTGGCTGTAGCTCAAGGTCAGGGCAAAAAGAGGGGACTTTGTGCTTTTTAGAATTGCCTATGACTACAATAGAGAAGAGGAATAATAAAACAATTGGACAAGATTGAAAGTGAATGTGCATCATATGAAAATAGTTAATAAGATGATCAGAAAAAGAAAATCTAGAATACGTAAACAATTGGACAAGATTGAAAGTGAATGTGCATCATATGAAAATAGTTAATAAGATGATCAGAAAAAGAAAATCTAGAATGCGTCCTTCAGTGTTAGGAGAATTGGTGGTAGAAGAAAAAAGGGGTATTTTGGGGTGCGAAACTATGACCTCTGTTAACTTGCAAAAATTAATACTGTTGTGATTGGTTGTAAGTTATAGGGCTAAATGAGAACAGTTTTAAAATTAATAAAAACATTTGTAAACGTTTAGTATGATTTTAATTTTTCATTTGGTATACATACTTTTAAAAATAGTTCCTTGTCAGTTATGTTGCTTGGAAGACAGAACTCTCTGCACAAGCAGTAAGTCAATAAATCCAGTTTTTTGATGTAGTATTGTTGCTTGTTTGTTTTGTAATAATACCTTAGCATGTAAATAAAAATGGTTAAGTATAGATGTTTTAGAATTCAGTCCCTTTGAATTTTTCTCTAAACTTCTCTGGAGAAATCAGAATTGTTTTTGGCTTTGTGTTTTGTAAATCTAAACCGAATGTCACTTAAATGTGAAAGAACTGGCACCTTTGATAAGTAGTCCCCATACCAAATCATTTTGTCAGTAATCATAACATAATTATCAATGCAAATGTAAAGTTTGTTTATTAAGAAGTCCAAAACAAACGAAGGAGGGAAAAAAAAAACAACCCAAGCCACACTATTTTACAACTCGAGGAAAAAGCATCCCTACATTTAAACAGAAGACTTTCAATAGTAGCAGTAATAATAAGAAAGAACCTTTGGCGTCTGCCCAAGAGCCTGTTGTGAGGGAGCAGCAAATGGCCTGCGCAGTGTGTGGCTCTGCAGAAGTTCCAGGGTGACACATGCCTCACAAGCTGGTCACAATGCAAGGGGTCAGGGGTCATGTTCAAGAGCAGGGTGTTGCTGGATAAGGCTGAGGAAGCAGAGGTGGCCCCTCTGTGCTCAGTGTGTGGGTCTGTGTACTCCTTTCCCGTCAAAGCTGGCCCAGCGCGGCCAAAAAAGCGGTTCCTTGGCAGGGTTTAATGGCAGGATGATGTAGTCTGTTGTGACTAGTGCATTCCTTTCAGGTTAAACTAGGGAAATGGCATTGTGTTAAAATTCCAAGTCGCATGAATGTTTTATTGCCACAGTGCATTTAGCCCTCCGGGGGAGTGTGTGTGGCGGCTGGTGGGGGTGGGGGTGGGGGTGACTTAGAGACTCAGGAACTATCAGAAGAACACTTCCCTTGGAAAATTTTACCCACTAGCATGAAGCTGATTTGCTGTGATGGTCACTTAGAAGGGTTTCGCTTTTTCCTAAACTGTGGCTGTTTAAAGTCTTGGAGTCTGGACAATTAACAGCTGAAGAAAATATGACAAGACACACGCAAAGAGGTTGGGAGATAGAGAGGAGGAGTGCGCCAGAAAGGAGCTGAGCTGCCTTCTTGTGTAAACTGCCTGAGAGCGGGCCCCCTCCCCTGGCCTCCGTCCCTGTCCCCCCTTCCCCAAGGCTGTGTTCTGCTGTCTGCCCGAAGGCCAGGACTGATCTGTTAACCTTGCACCACTGGCTGGGAGGCCGCTGCAGCTCATGGTACTGTATGTTACCATTACTACTCCCTCATTCCTTTTCACTGGTTTTTTTTTTTTTTTTTAAACCATTTCTCTGTGATAACGGTTTATATTAGTCAGAGGGATACAATTTTGGAATGCAGAAGATCCGAGTTTAAAACAAAACAAACTTTAGAATGGTACCTTTTTTTTTTTTTTTCCTTTTTGGCATTTAGAAGGGCTAAATCCAACCATGCTAATTCAATTGCAGCCAAAGGTTTTCAGTGTGATTTAAAATCAGGAGTTCTGGAAGTGGAGCAGTTGAAAGATGCAAGTCATCTGGGCTGTGGATCTTATAAAGGGACTTTGTTGTGAAACCACATGAGCATCTTCAGGTTTTTAGGATATTTTCAGTCTTTGCATTTGTTGCAGTTATATCCATTTTGCAGATTGCCCCCCAACCCCTGTCCTTCCCTAGGGAAAACTCTAGCCGTCTCATTCACTGTTGGAGTTGTTTTAGGCTTACAGTTACTGAGGTTGTGTATGATTTGACTTCAGTTGTAATCGTGCGCGTTACATGTAACATTTGAACTGACTCAAGTTAATTTATAACAGATTAAAGTGTGGATGTGTGGAACAGCTTTCTGATTTTGCAGTGTGCCTTTATAAAATATTCATGTGTCTGATTTTTCCCCCGATATGTAGGAGAAATATGTATTATCCTAAGATGACCTAAGTAAAGAGATATTAATAATAGTTTGAATTGTACTTTTGGACTGCATTTCTCTTCAATTTCAAATACCTTAATACTTTCTTTGTCTTCATGTTTCTGTCAGATGTTATTTTTCTCTTCCTTAATAATACGTATATACTTGTATGTATGTGTGAATGTGTGCAGATTTTAATGACTGCCAAATAGTTATAAGAAAAAACTTGCAGAACTGCTAAGTTAGTTTTCCATTGATACATTATCAGTCAGAAAGTCATGTAACAAAAATTCAACTCAAGAATATAGCACAGAAAAGTAAACTATGAGTGGACCCATGTGCCTTATTTGTAGAGTTTTAAGTACATGATTTATATATTTTTATAAAACAATGATTTTGTCAAGATAGACCTCTTGAGTTTAATCTAACGGTGCTTGCATGATGGCTTGTTCTTTTTAAACATACATATTGACATTGTTTATAGGAAGTCTTAAACCAATAAGCGATCAGCTCCATAGGAAAGTCAAGCTGTATTTATGGACTTGGCACTTCAAATTTTAGGTGAATTCATTAGATTTTTTTTTCTTACATTCTAGAGAATAACCACTTCAAGAATTATTTCTTTTTATTCTATTTGGTCTAGTAACATGATGATAGTTTTTTTGGTGATTTGTTTTTTAGTTGTAAATTTTAAAATGCAGTTTTTCAGGAGAATATTACTCTGTGTCTGATTTTTATTTCTTTTACTAAACAGCCAATTTTAAAGTTAATTATTTTATTTAAATACTAGAAAAATATTTAATGTTGCCAAATTAAGGAGAAAAATCTATCAATTAATATTTAGATTATCTAAAATTATATTTGTTATCCTAATGATAGAAGCATTTTTTAAACTATAAAAAAGAGATTGTAGTTGTGTTTAGCCCTTTCCAATTTGATTTATTAAAAGTTTCCTTTCATAATCTAAGAGGGGAAGAGTGGAATTACTCCAGTATCACATCTCTCTAATAAGAAAATTTTAGTGATTTAGGAATCTTTTCCCTATAAAAGTAAAATTTTCTTAAAAAGTATCATTACTTGTTCTTTCAGTGTTTTTCTCCTCCCATTGTGCCAGGCACAATTGTTTGGCTTTGGAAACTTGGTGGGATAGTGAATAAATTGGTGTTGTTTCCGATTTTAATGCTGCTATATGTTAGCCTTGTGACTTTGAACAAGTGAGTTTATCCCTGACCTTTATTTTCTTCACTTTTAAAATGAGGAAAAGGACATTTAGCTTACAGATTGTCAGGAAAATGAAATGAGACAACACACTTGAAGTTCCAGTACATAGTAGATACTTAATAAACTTTAGCTCATCCTCCTTTGACCTGCTCTGTGGCTTATTCTCCAGTTTTTATCCCTTGGGAAGCTTGAATTTTAGGAAATAGTAGTGTAGGGTGGTGGGGGAATAAGTTTAAATAAAATGTTTTAGTTTCTTCATTTATCTCTAGGAAAAGAGATATTAGGCCATCAGCAGATGTCTTTTTTTTTTTTTTTTAAGTAAGAAACTCTGGCATTACGTATTAGTCTACGTTTTTACCACTCTGCAAAATTTTCATTAGGTTAATCTTTGTGGATGTCAGAGTGATGCTATTATTTCTGTGTTACCAGTTTTGGTACAGGTAGATTAGAAGTAAAGTTGGCCGATTCTATTGGATCCTGTTTACTTTTGTATAATCTGTTCTAATCATTTGCTTGAATTAAAGCTTCCTGCCTTATAGTCATTAGCATTTGATAGTAGAGCTTGAAACTTGATTTAATAAGTTAGACTCCAGCCTCTGTCCCTGGTTATGTGAAAATCTACTTATAATCGTGGAATTAAGGCCACACTAAATCTTCGAGTGTTTACACCTCTGTAGAATTAAACAAAACAGCAGCAGTCAACATACATGTGTATCTGGGCAATACTTCATCTTCATTTACAGTCTTGCAGAATGCTTAAAGGGTAGTTAAGGATTTAGAAACTGTTTGTTGAGCAAAATAGTGTGCTGCTTTTTATTGTTTTTTAGCCCAGGATTATGTTTTCATAAAAAATAATTGTGTTCCCATGTGAAGTACATTAATATTATTGTAGATGGTGTTTTTTTTTTTTTTGGAGACAGTCTCGTTCTGTCACCCAGGCTGGAGTGCAATGGTGTGATCTCGGCTCACTGCAACCCCTGCCTCCCAGGTTCAAGTGATTCTCCTGCCTCAGCCTGCTGAATAGCTTGGATTACAGGCAGGTGCCACCACGCCTGGCCAATTTTTATATTTTCAGTAGATACGGGGTTTCACCTTGTTGGCCAGGCTGGTCTTGAACTCCTGGCCTCAAGCGATCTACCCACTTCAGCCTCCCAAAGTGCTGGGATTACAGGCTTGAGTCACCACTCCCGCCTGTAGATGGTCTTTAATTGGTATTGCTATTTAGCCTAACATCTAACTTCTTTTAGCCTGCCAAAGTTTGAACATACTGCGTCTTAAGATCTAAAATAAATATTTTACTTAATGTTTCCTTTGGCTTGTTAGTAAGCATAAACAAATGAAAATTGATAACTAATAACTTTATTGCTACCTTTTAGCACACATAGTGTGCTAGGGATGGTAGCCATAGTATCTAATTTATGCTTACAAAAGCATTCATGGAAGGTACCCATTTTTTTTTTTTTTTTTTTTTGGAGGAAAAATTTCGCTCTTTTTGCCCAGACTGGAGTGCCATGGCGTGATCTCGGCTCACCACAACCTCCGCCTCCCGGGTTCAAGCTATTCTCCTGCCTCAGCCTCCCGAGTGGCTGGGATTACAGGCATGCGCCACCACCCTGGCTAATTTTGTGTTTTTAGTAGAGACAGGGTTTCTCCATGTTGGTCAGGCTGGTCTTGAACTCCCAACCTCAAGTGATCCACCTGCCTCGGCCTCCCAAAGTGCTGGGATTACAGGCATGAGCCACCGTGCCCGGTGGTACCCATGTTTTCATTTTACAGATGAGGAAATCAAGGCCTAACATCTGTAATCCAGCAAAGTTGATTCCAAATCCCTTGCTTTCCCCCTTGCTGCATTCTTAAGCTAGCTATTTAAAGAGAAAAAGGAAACTTAGTTGTAGAAACCACTGGTTTTTTTATTTCCTTTCAAATTAAATTTTACGAGGAAGTCAATATGTAGAACTGATAAAAATCAGAGCTGCTCTAGATGAAAAGAGATAGAACCAGAGTCCCATCTTTTAGGCCTCTCCTAGGGATCCCTGGAATACTTGATGGGAAAGCCTTAGCCTAATACCCCCACATGCCAGAAAATGAGGCCTAGTGAAACTCTTCAGTTTCCCCATCTGGGACTTGAGGGTTTTGTTTATCTTGTGCTTGGAGATGTTATTATGTGGAATTCAAAGGGAAAGCTAATCAGTATAATTTTATTTTGTTCATTCATTCATTCATTCATTCATTCTTGAGACAGAGTCTCACTCTTGCGCCCTGGCTGGAGTGCAGGGGCACGATCTCAGCACACTGCAACCTCTGCCTCCCAGGTTCAAGAAAGTCTCATGTCTCAGCCTCCTGAATAGCTGGGATTACATGTGTGTGCCACCATGCCCAGTTAATTTTTTTCTTTTGTATTTTTAGTAGAGATGGGGTTTCACCATGTTAGCTAGGCTGGTTTTGAACTCTTGACTTCAAGTAATCCATCTGCCTCAGCCTCCCAAAGTGCTGGGATTACAGACATGAGCCACTGCACCCGACTGCTAATCAGTATAATTTTAAAAGTCTAGGAAGGACTGTGGGGTAAATACCACTGCAAAAAAAAATTACAAGCCATGTTGCTGGCATGCACCTGTTGTCCCAGCTACTTGGGAGGCTGAGTCAGGAGGATTGCTTAAGCAGAGGAGTTTTGAGTCCAGCTTGCGCAACACAGACAGGGTGTTGCTTTTGTTACCTGGGCTGGAGTGCAGTGGTGTGATCATAGCTCACTGCAGCCTCCAGCTGTTGGGCTCAAGTGATCCTCAGCCTCCAGAGTAGCTAGGACTATAGTCATGATACACCAAGCCTGGCTAATTTTTTGTAGGTATGGTGTCTTGCTATCAAGACCTCAAGCAGTCCTCCTACCTTGGCTTCCCAAAGTGCTGGGATTATAGTCATGAGCAACCATGTTTGACCTCATTGTAAATGTTAATTTTCAGGGTACAAGTTTTGTTTCATCCATGGCAATGAAGTGATTTTACTATGGAATGAGTCTGAAAAAACTAAGTCACAGTTTTATGTCTAACTGAAGTCTATGTCTACAGACTCTACTTCATTTTGAAGGTTAAAGTTTGGGTATGTATCACGTTATAGCATGTCTATTAAAGACATATACATATACAGGCATATATGTGTAAACATAACAATGGAGAAGATAATGTGGATCAACTTAACTGGGAAAATAATGTCAAAATCACTATTTTAAATAAATTGCTTGTAAAACAAATTAACTGACGTGATAATTCTGTAATATCTTTATAAACCAGAAATTACAGATTTTCTCACCAGATAAATTCACTTAGGGAATTTATATAGCTCTTTATTAGAAAGATAATGTCTCTTTCATGAATATTGTGAGAAGAGTCCAGACTTTTTAGCTAGATTTATCTGCATTTGAACTGATCTCTTTCCTATGTCACTTTGTAAAAGTTATATAACCTCTTTGAATCTTAGTTACTTCATTTAAAAAATGGGGCTTAGAAATAAATGATGCCTGTGAATTCTGGCACAGAGAGGGTGAGTTAGACCAATTTCTTCTTCTGTCTGTTACTATCGTAGTTTGCTAGTTTTATGCAGTTTTCACTTGGTATCTGTTTATCAACAGTGCCATAGTGTTCTTTATACTTGCATCATGTACATACTTGGCCTTTTCAATTACTAGTTTAAAAAATACTTGTGTCACTCTTGCAGAAGTCTTACTTGTGCAGAAGAAACTGAGGGTGGAGAGAAATCTCTTTTTTCTTACTCTTCACTGAGAATCAGTCACTGAGCAGCATAATTCTAAAATCTTATGTGGCTTTTGGGTACTTTATGGACCTTTTTATGGTAACCCAGAAGCAAGGCACTGATTGAATTAATACATTTCCATCGAGGGACTATGCTGTTAGCCTCTCCTCCTCCTACTAACCCATGCATGCTTCTATAAGGGACTTTTTCGTTGCATTATTTAGGTTGCCACATGTGGTGGGGATGACAGTTTATAGATGTGCAGGTTATTGGTAAGCATTATAGCCTTTCTATCTTTAAAACAAAGGGAAAGGAAAAAAACAAAAAATACAAAAAACAGAACAGCAACAACAAAATCACTACCCAAACCAAAAATAACTTAAAAATACCATCTTAGCTTTCTGGAAAACTCAGTGCTTTATAAAATGTAGAATCTAAACTTTGCATACCGATTTTAATTTTTAATAGTTTTAAAACTTTTAAATACAACTTCTGTAAAAAGGATATGTGTTCATTGGTCAGATCTGGTTAAGAAAACTATAAAGAGAGAAAACTGCCTGAAGGGCTACCGCCAAGGAACTGTTAATGTATTTTTAGTCATTTTTCTTCATTTACAAGTACCTACCAATGTATGAATAGAGAATTAGTTACATAAAGGGATGATGTTACATGTATATGTAACTTTTTTAAAAAATGCAGTGTTGCCGGGCGCGGTGGTTCAAGCCTGTAATCCCAGCACTTTGGGAGGCCGAGACGGGCGGATCACGAGGTCGGGAGATCGAGACCATCCTGGCTAACATGGTGAAACCCCGTCTCTACTAAAAAATACAAAAAAACTAGCCGGGCGAGGTGGCGGCGCCTGTAGTCCCAGCCACTGGGGAGGCTGAGGCAGGAGAATGGCGTGAACCCGGGAGGCGGAGCTTGCAGTGAGCTGAGATCCGGCCACAGCACTCCAGCCTGGGTGACAGAGCAAGACTCGGTCTCAAAAAAAAAAAAAGAGAATGCATGAAAGAGAGAAATTGTGGCCACATGATATGGCTTATGCCTGTAATCCCAGTACTTTGGGAAGCCACAGCAGGAGGATCACTTTGAGGCCAGGAGTGCAAGACTAGCCTGGGTAACTTAGCAAGACCCCCATTTCTATCAAAAAAAAAAAGAAAAAAAATTAGCTGAGAAAAATCACTTCTCAGCTAAATTGCAGGGCAGATGGGTATTTTCCCCCTTCTAGAAGGTTGCTTAGTTGGAGTCATGTTCTAGAGATATTCAGAATTAAACTGAAAGGAAAGTCTAGCAGTTTAAGGTTGCAGCAAGTCACAATTGCACACCACTGCATCCCAGCCTGGGTGACAGAGCAAGACCCTGTCTCAAAAGTAAAAATAAAGAAAAGGAAAATGGTATTTTAAGCATCACTTACCATTGGGTAAGTCAATTACATAAGTAGCTCTGTCTTTTTGTGAGGCAACTAATACCAAAAGAAAAGCAAAAAAGAGTATTTTACCATTTATAAAGCATTCTTTTGTCCACTAAGCTTTTCTTCTTAGCTTCTAAAGCTACAGGTTTCAGGAGTAAAGTATGTTCAGTTTGGGAAAAAAATATTTTTATAAGATCCCCAAGGAAAATATAACTCCCTTTTACTTTATCGTCTCTCCACTTCCTGAGAACCTCAGTAACAAAGATGTTACTGGCAGGAGGGGTTTTTATTCACTTTTTACCTGTCTAATACAGAATACTGCAGCTTTTCATCTCCCCTAGTTCTCACCCCAGTTGAGATCCATGCATTTGGGATGGGGGTGGGGGTATCCCTTAGAAATCAGCTTTGTATGCGTTTGCACATTTTTCTCTTTTTAGTCTGGGGTCCTCAGCAGGCTTGGAGGGGGAATTGTGTAGTACACAGTATGACTTATGTTTGACTTGGGAAAATTTTTCCTGTATGGAACAGCAAGACTGAATCTGCTTTCTCATTTCCTTTCTTCTTTTAACATTACCTATGTTCAAGCTTTGCATGCAAAGAAAACCGTGTTGATTCATTGATCTTCGACATGCTACATTATGAGCCTTGGCGTAAGGTAAAGGCTCCCCTGGCTCTCCTGTTTAGAGCATCCGGAATTCCTCTGGTCTGTTGGTACCATCTGTGGCCTTCCTTCAGGCTCAGTCTTCATAGTAAGTCTAACTCATGTCAAATGGGGCAAGGTGCTAGTCCAGAGTAATTTGCATCTCTAGCCAACCACTGTGCATTTACTGTAGTACTAAATGCTCATTGTATTTGTCTCTTTTTTTTTTTTTTTTTTTGAGACGGAGTCTCGCTCTGCCGCCCAGGCTGGAGTGCAGTGGCCGGATCTCAGCTCACTGCAAGCTCCGCCTCCCGGGTTCACGTGATTCTCCTGCCTCAACCTCCCAAGTAGCTGGGATTACAGGCATGCACCACCATGCCCGGCTAATTTTTTTGTGTTTTTAGTAGAGACGGGGTATTGGTCAGGCTGGTCTCGAAATCCTGACCTCAGGTGATCCGCCCGCCTCGGCTTCTCAAAGTGCTGGGATTACAGGCATGAGCCACGGCGCCCAGCCCTCAGCATAACTTTTAATGGATTCCTAGCTTGCCATTGTATCATAATTTATTTAATGAGTTCTTGGTTTGTGGATTTTTTTTTTGATAAAAAGCAGTGCTTAAATATGAACATCCTTGCTTGCACTTGTATGCTTATTTCCTGAGGATGAAGACTTAGATGTGATACTGCTAGGGAAGGCAGTGTAATTTTGCACAGTTTAAGAGAGAGACTGGCAAATCTGTTCTCTGCAGGGCCAGATGGTAAATAGGTAGATGTATGGTTTCTGTAGCAATTATTCAAGTTTTTTATTTGGTAGGACCAAGCAACTGCATATGTAAAGGAATAGACAGGGCTCTATTTCAATAAAACTTTATTTACAAAAGTAGGCAGCAGGATAGCATTTGGCCCACAGGCTCGTTTGCCTACCCTGGACTTGAAACTAAATAGAAACTAATTTGGGATGAAAATTTATCCCTAGTTTGTTGTAAACTGCTTTTACAGTTTCTTAGAAACGTGTTCCTATCTCAGGGCAATGTAATGGGCTGATGACTTACTTTCTTTCCAGGTATGTGGTAGTGAATACTTAATTTTAAAGAACTTATTAAAGGAGCTTCACATACTGTCCCCTACTCCTGAAGCCTAGTACATTTTAAACTAAGAGGTTATATACACCAGTATATATTTTTATTATTCTATACTTTTTTTTTTTTTTTGGAAATAGAGTCTCACTTGTTGCCTAGGTTGTAGTGCAGTGGCAATCTCGGCTCACTTCAACCTCTGCCTCCCAGGTTTAAGCAATTCTTGTGCTCTTAGCCTCCCGACTAGCTGGGATTATAAGCATGTGCCACCACCCAGCTTTTTAAAATCTTACAGTAGAGACGGGCTTTCGCTATGTTGGCCAGGCTGGTCTTGATCTCCTGGCCTCAAACAGTCAACCTGCCTCAGCCTCCCAAGTGCTAGAATTACAGGCGTGAGCCACCGCGCCCTGCCACATTGTATACTTTAGATTTCAGCATATGTTGACAACTTGTTGGACAAGGAACGACCTCTTTAATTAATTAATTAATTTTATTTTTGTGTGTTTTGAGATGGAGTCTCGCTCTGTGACCTAGGGTGGAGTTCAGTGGCGCAATCTCACCTGCAACCTCCGCCTACCTGGTTCAAGCGATTCTCTGACTACGGGCATGTGCCACCATTCCCGGCTAAATTTTGTAGTTTTAGTAGAGACGGGGTTTCATGATATTGGCCAGGCTGGTTTCGAACTCTTGACCTCATGATCCAGCCGCCTCGGCCTCCCAAAGTGCTGGGATTACAGGCGTGAGCCACCGTGCATGGCAAACTCTTTAATTTATATTGCAGGGCAGATGGGTATTTTCCCCCTTCTAGGAGGTTGCTTAGTTGGAGTCATGTTCTAGAGATATTCAGAAGTAAGCTGAAAGGAAAGTCCAGTAAGAGGAAAAGAATCATTTCAGCAGAAATATACCACAGATCAGCAGGGTGACATTGAGTTAGTTACTGAACCTTAATAGGCTAAATTATACTCAAAAAAATGCTCTGTGCATAAATAATAACATTTTTGCATCTTGAGTTTCTATAAAACAGGAATTATTGGCCCCTACTTGCCTTACGGGTATTTGTTGAGGATCTGCTGGAATAATGAAATAGTTAAAATCACTCTATTTGTAACATTGTGTCACTGGTGCCCTTATGAATTTTAAGATATTTATTTATTATTTAGTATGTATTTGTTGACTATCTGCTATGTGTAAAGCAGTATGGCGAGTGCTGTTGGGAAATACAAAGAGAAATAAGTTAGTTCTTGATCCTAAGGAGAGAAAAACATGTATTTACAGTTCAGGGTGATATAGTGCTTCGAGCCCTAAGGAACATGGAGCACCTGGGATGATGAGATCCCTTTCATCCAAGGGTGTCAGGAAATTTAATGGAAGAAGTGGCATCAGGAAATAGGGACATTTTCAAAGGGAGAATACAGGCCAGGGTATTCCAAAAAGAGCAGCATGAGAACTGTTTCAGGTTAGGAAAGTCCAAATCAGTATGCAAGAGACATAAAATATTCTAATTAGAGTGTCTATCAAGCATTTTTCATGAAGAAGGAGGAGAAGATAAAGCTGGAAAGGCAGGTTAGAGCTAGATTGTAGAGGACCTGGAAAGAACTGTAATTGGTAATTGGTGGGGAGCTATAAACGTGATCTAGGGGAATGTGTTTGACAATTGGAGGGGTGGTGTATAGCACTAGTTGGCAAGTATGGAATGGTAAAGTCAGGATTATTGCTAAAGGGTTATTGCAGAGGTCTGAGCATGTACTTGTTAGAAATATTCTGGAAGGTGTGTGGGGGACAGCTGAGGGGATTGAAAGGGCAGAATGGACAGGCTATCAGAACTGACTGGGTTTAGGAAATAAGGAGAAGGCTTTTAATAATGATGTGTGGTTCTGAGTCTTTGTTAATGGGATTATGGTAATAACATTGAAAAATATAGCAAAATTCAGGGAAAGCTGTAGTAAAGAAAGGAGACCAGTGAACCTATTTGCTTTGCTTGTTTAGCTTGAGATGTTAACTGGATGCTTAGAAAATTCTAGTGAGAGTTTGAAAATGCAGGACTGAAATTCACATGAGAGGTAAGGGTTAGGGATTTAGGAGCCCTGTTCACACAGAGGTACGTGACAGGTGAAACTTGAGAAGAGCTTCACATCACTAATGAGAATGCATGAGGCCGGGCGCGGTGGCTCAAGCCTGTAATCCCAGCACTTTGGGAGGCCGAGACGGGCGGATCAC
>NW_012122487.1:6269581-6287436 GCF_000951035.1 Colobus angolensis palliatus
TTTTTTTTTAAAAAAAAAACATAATTGGTTTAATGTAGGTGGTTCAATGAGTAGTTTGTGAAGTTGAATTTTTGGGAGCTAATATTTGTTCTTTCCCTTTCTGATGCCACAACACATTCTTCTATTTCATTCAAACTCACTATTCTGCTTTTTTTACATACGTTTTTCAATCACCCTTTTCCCTTTGGTGTTAAGTTTAGCGAGGGAGGAAACCCTTTCAATTTGTTCCATTTTTGTGCCTCTGATGAAGTAAGAGCAACTCAAAACGGGTGTATTTTCTTACCAAGTAAACTCTTTTCTAAAAAAAATGCCACACCCTCCCCCCCAGAATAAAGCATTTAGTAGCTTGATGGTCATTACTTGAAGGCAGCCTCTTTCCTCACTAGAGGTAAATACATCTTCACTCTTGATTGCCGCGGAGAGGTAGGTAGAGAAGCTGAGTGAAGCAAACCCAATGACTGAGTTCAAGTTGACCTGGATCATTTTAAAGTGCTTTTCATGTAAATGCTACAGTTAATGTCTGTCCCCACATAATTTCTTTCTAATGTTTGCAGCAGATGTGGAGTTGGCCTTACCACTGCTCAAGTTGCTTGCTCATTTTGGCTGTTTCTCTAAGCTTTTCCTTTCCTGGCTTCCTTTCTTTTCTTTACAGAGTGAGATGTTGGTAGATAAGGATTTTATGCCCTGGTGTATGCTCCTTCTTCTTTCTCTCCATTGTTTTAAGTTACATCTTTTCTAAAACTAAGTTATCATCTATAGAGCTTTTGCCTTACGGTTCCTTTTTGGTCTTCTACTTTACATGGGCTAGTGAGCCTCAAACTTTAATGCTCGTCAGCATCACATGGAGGGCTTGTAAACACAGGTGAGGGACTCCACCTCCAGTTTCTGTCACAATGGGTCTCAGATGGGGCATGCAAATGAGTTTTAGACATGCTCTCAGGTGATGATCACAATAATCTTTGGCCAAGAAGCATGCCTTGGGCACTGACCGGGACTATTGGTTTTGTCTGTCAGTTTGCTGCCCACCCCCAGAGGGTTGGGTTCTTCAGATTTTATTCATTCATGTTCTCTGGAAATTCTTTACTTTTTAATTATTTATAGGCCAAGCTGCTAGCATAAGAGAACTCAGAAAATTACCTTATATTTTAATGGTGAAAGGGTTGGTTGCAGGAGGGGCAGATGTACAGCTTCTTGCCACTCTCACTCCCTCATCCTCCAGTGAAGTCTTTTTTTGTTTGTTTGTTTTTTCGAGACTAAGTCTTACTGGGTTGCCCAGGCTGGAGTGCAGTGGTGTGATCTCGGCTCACCGCAACCTCTGCCTCACAGGTTCAAGCGATTCTTCCGCCTCAGCCTCCCAAGATAGCTGGCGCCTGCCACCATGCCCGGCTAATTTTTGTATTTTTAGTAGAGATGGGGTTTCTCCATGTCGGACAGGCTGGTCTCGAACTCCTGACCTCAGGTAATCCACCCGCCTCAGCCCCCCAAAGTGCTGGAATTGTAGGCATGAGCCACCACGCCCAGCACCCAGTGAAGTCTTTAGCAGTAAGTCCCTCTGAGCCGAGAGCGATCTTTTCAGTCATTCTAAACACAGCATCACTCTAGGAAGCCTTCTGAAAGGTGGTTGAGTTGGCCCTTGGCCCCTAAGTGAGACCAAGTCACTCTATTTTTAGTTTCCCCAGTTGCTTATAATATTCCTTTGACCCTTGTGACTTGCTTTCCTTTCCCCCATATGGCTTCCACGATGGTCTCAAAGTTCTCCGCCCTCATTGGATTGGTATGCCGTGGCGATGCTTTTGTGGGCTGGGGGCAAAGTAGCATTTACAGATATACTGTGTACCTACTGAATGCTTAGGTGCTTTACATGTGTCATTTCATTCAACCTTGCCAACCCTGCACAATAAATGTAAGTATCCTCATTTTACAGATGCAGGAAACAAGGCTCTGAGATAAGTGAGCAAGTTTACAAGATATTGCAGTAGAGATTTAAACAGAGGTCTAATTGCAAAGCTAGAACTCTTTCAGTATTTCCTGTCTTTGAGATAGCAGGAGTTGAGCGTTCAGGATAGAAAATAAGTTAACCTGGGTGTGGCATACTTGAAATTGCATTTAATGTCAGTTGTCAGAGTTGACAATATATTTGCCCATAAACAACAACCTGGAGTGTTCAATTTCCAAAATAATGTATTACAAGAATGATTGGAAACCAATATAAAATAATAGAGTTCTGTACCTTTTTTTCTTGAATATAAGAACCCGCCAGGTACGGTGGCTCACGCCTGTAATCCCAGCACTTTGGGAGGCCAAGGTGGGCAGATCACTTTAGGTCAGGAGTTTGAGACCAACCTGGCCAACATGGAGAAACCCCATCTCTACTAAAAGTACAAAAATTAGCCGGGTGTAGTGGCGGGCACCTGTAATCCAAGCTACTCGGGAGGCTGAGGCAGGAGAATCACTTGAACCCGGGAGGCAGAGGTTGCAGTGAACTGAGATCACGCCACTGCACTCCAGCCTGGGTGACACAGTAAGACTCCATCTCCAGAAAAAAAAAAAAAAAAAAAAAAAAAAAAAAAAGGCTGGGCACGGTGGCCCACGCCTGTAATCCCAGCACTGTGGGAGGCCGAGGCAGGCAGATCACGAGGTCAGGAGATCGAGACCATCCTGGCTAACGGGGTGAAGCCCTATCTCTACTAAAAGTACAAAAAATTAGCTAAGCGTGGTGGTGGGTGCTTGTAGTACCACCAGCTACTCGGGAGGCTGAGGCAGAAGAATCGCTTGAACCCAGGGGGGCATAGCTTGCAATGAGCCAAGATCATGCCCCTGTGCTCCAGCCTGGGTGACAGAACAAGACTCTGTTTCAAAAAAAAAAGGAACCCATCCATGGATCTGGTACAAGTGAGTTCATTCTCATTTTCTCCAATGTTAAAACCCAGGTAAAACAAGAATTGCCGGAAGTACATGAAATCTGTGCAATAGTAGGATGTTTTTCAAGTAAAGCACTAGTGTAGTCATTGAGAGAACTTTGTCTTAATTTCCCTTCTGTCCGTTTTTATCAAATGTAGAGGGAGACCATAGTGATAGGTCTCAGTTTTCTCATTTAGAAATAAAAAGAGTACAATGGAAATTTCTCCTCTTCCTTACTTGTCTGATATGGGAATTAATAAATATTATGTGTAAAGTCCTTTGAGCACTCTGGAAGAAAGATTCTATGTAATTTTAGCATTATTCATGGTCCATTAGGTTCCTCAGGGTGTCACCAAGGAAGAGAGATTTTTATCTTTTATCCCATATTTCACAGTATAAAAACAAGGTGTTTTTGTTGTTGTTTGTGACTGTGAAAATCTCCTGTAATTGTACCTGCAGAGGTTGCTCCTATCACAGAGCCCAGGACACTGTTCTTTGGCAGCTCCCCCCAGAGCATCAGTTCCTGAGGAAGAGCAAGAGTGAAGCTTAGTGAAATAGCTCCTGGAGCCTGTGAGGACATTGTACCTGCCCCACCCCCCACCCCGGCATCCCCCAACCTCCATCATCTTCTGTGTCTCTCAAGCTGTTGCATAACAGAATCATATACTGATTGACTCTTTTCTGTTTTCTTTTATCTTATGCTGATCCTGTAGTTCATTGCTCTGAGATGACTCCAGAGGAGATCTGTGTCTCTTTTAGGCACTGGCACCTGTCCTGTCCAGTTCCTCTCCTATAAAATATCTCCCATCCTTATCATGTTCCTATTGATACAACTCTGTCTCATCTGAGGACTGTATAACAATGAATGCATTTCTGGTCATTCCATATTTGAAAATGGATAAATACTGTGTTGTATTTATTTATTTATTTATTTGAGACAGGGTTTCACTCTGTCACCCAGGCTGGATAAATGCTGTGTTGTTACTATGTATATATGCATGTATGTATGTATGTATGTATTTGAGACAGGGTTTCACTCTGTCACCCAGGCTGGATAAATGCTGTGTTGTTACTATGTATATATGCATGTATGTATGTATGTATGTATTTGAGACAGGGTTTCACTCTGTCACCCAGGCTGGAGTGCAGTAGCACACTCACAGCTCCTTTTAATTTTGTACTCTTGGTCTTAAGTAATCCTCCTAGGATTACAGGTGCATGTTACCACACCCAGCTAATTTTTCTTTTATTCTTACTTTTCTCCCTGTGTTGCCCAGGCTGGTCTAGAACTCCTAGTCTCCTGCCTTGGCCTCCCTAAGTGCCAGGATTACAGGTGTGATCCACCACATCCAGCTTGTCACTGTTTTGATTTACTAGTTGCTTTCTGTTCAGGGAGCAATGGATTCCTTCCTCAGCCTTGGGTTCTATATTCTTGGTCCTTCTGAGTCTTAGCCTGGGGTCCTGTGGTAGAGAAAGTTTAGGCCCAGAATTTTGTCTTCTAGTTAGATTGTAGGCTGAATAATGAAGATAGAATTTAATTGCATACCCTGCCACGTAGCTCACCTTCCTGTGTTTCTGCTTTTGTATTCATTTATTTTGCAGCAGTGTGTTTAGCGTGCATCTTCATCTTTACAGTGTTGAGTAATTTGTTTATTTCTTTTTTTCTTTTTTTTTTTTTTGAGGCGGAGTCTTGCTCTGTCGCCTGGACTGGAGTGCAGTGGCCGGATCTCAGCTCACTGCAAGCTCCGCATCCCGGGGTTACGCCATTCTCCTGCCTCAGCCTCCCGAGTAGCTGGGACTACAGGCGCCCGCCACCTCGCCCGGCTAGTTTTTGTATTTTTAGTAGAGACAGGGTTTCACCGTGTTAGCCAGGATGGTCTCGATCTCCTGACCTCATGATCCGCCCATCTTGGCCTCCCAAAGTGCTGGGATTACAGGCTTGAGCCACCGTGCCCGGCATTTGTTTATTTCTTTATCTGCTCTTTCTCACAGGCACTCCTGGTGAGCTTATTGTCAAATCTACTTCACTTAATGGTCTTCCTGAACTCTTTGTGTTATCGGAGTGATTTTTCCTCTTTGCTGCTTGGCATTGTATAACCCCTGAAATTAGGCTGGAGTGCTGTTGGGTCCTCCCTTTGGCTTGGAATCTGGCAGTGCTTGTACCCAGCCATGTCACTCAGGAGCCCTCTGATGAGGCTTTATTTCTGTTTATCTCTCCCTCTTTTTTTTTTTTTTTAAACTGATGTTGTATATCATTCTTTTCCAAGGTCTTTGTCCCTTCAACACTGCCAGACTGAAGCCACCAAAACACGTACACTTCAGAACTGATCTGGGCTTGGGGCCAGCTTGACTGAGGAGATGGGAGCTCACATGGAAGTTAGTTTGTTTATTTAGGCTGTGACTTTCATAGTGTCTATCAGGCAGATGCCTACCTGCATGTTTAATATTTAAAAGTAAAATGGAAATTTCAAGTGGACCCTGGCTCTGCAGGAGGCATCCCTGACTATGAGCCCTTTTCTTTCTAACATGATTCTTTTCTCAAGTTACCATTTCTGTGCCTTTTTCTTTTTCCCTTTGTCCCGTTCCTATCACCCATTTTTCATGGCCATTCATCTTCAGATATTTTCAACAGTAGCTCCCATTTACAACCTGGAGCTTTTTATGGCTTCTTTTCAGGAGTCTGGTCCCTAACAGGATTTTTTTTGTGTGATCTCAGTAAACAAAGAACGCGTGTATGTGTGTGCGTGGGGTGTGTGTGTGTAGGAAGCTTGCCATATTTCCTCTCTGCCCCACAGAAAATGTGTTTTCTGGAAGCCCTTTTGACACTGAAGTGAATGCCCACTGGCCCTCCCTTGTTGAATTCTCCTGAGGGGAGAGAGACAGGCCTTTATACTTGTTGTCATATCTTTTGTTTCTGCTGATTATACACAAAGTGAGTTGTAAATAGCTTTCTCACACACCATGATTCCTTTGAGGTATGTATGTACAGGAGAGTAGATACGTACGTACTCAGCCTCCTCTTGCCCTGGGGATTTCAGAGGGTCCCTTTTAAGGCCTCTGACTTCCTGTTACAGCACTAAGATAATGAAATTTACATCAGTTGTAGACAGTTATTCCATAATTAAACCTGTGGCATAATGTTTAGAAATATTAGCTGAACAGTTCACCCTTGTTTTTGTTTTTAAGTTAAATGATTTTATTACTTTAAAAGCAACATATACAATCACACAAAAAGAATGAAAGTTAAATACCTGTAATCTTAATCACTGTGAGCATTTTGGAAAATCTTTGTAGAACTTTGTACTATATAGTATGTCATTAAAACAGGCACTAGATGCTAGCAGAGAGGAAAAGTGGATAAAATGGAATTCCCCAAATCAGTTTAAAATTAAATAATGGTTAGGCACACCCCATGTTTTTATTATCCTAATTTACAATAGAGTGATAATAAGGAGTTAGACAATTGATACCTGATTTTTCTTCAGTCATTTTTTGATTGCTAAAGCTGGCTAACTTCTGAGGCTTCTAAATCAAAAGGTGGAATGAGATCTACTAAATTACAACTAATTAGGTTATCAACTTTTATCTCTTTTGTATCTTCCTTAGTATGTTTTGAATTCAGAAAGAGATATGGTTTGCCTCTCCATTCTGAAGCATTTCTCTAACTGATGATGCTGATTGTGGTGGATGGGGGAGAGTGTGGTATATTTTTAGACCATGGACCCTTCAGTGAACTTCGTGAACCAATTTTAATTTGAATCTCTAGTTCCTCATTTTTCAGAATATGGGAGTCCACTTTGAAAGATTCTTGTGGATATATTTTTCTGCTCGGAAATCCTAGCACTCTGAGTTTGAAAATGTACCCACTTCCCTACTAGTTCCTTTTTGTGATTATGATTGTTGAAACATACTGGTAGTTTGCCACCGTTTCCTCCCAACTTACTCACAGAACTTTATGTTTTCTCTTAGAAACTGTGTATATCTAAGTGTCTCAAGTTGTAATTGCATGTAATTTTAGTTGTTTAACTTTCTCCTTCCCTCTTGAGAATGTTTATAAAGTACATTCTGTGACTGTGAAGATAAAAAGAACTAGAAACTTAGTGTTTGTGACGTGGTCAAATCATCTTAAGGTAAGTAGGAATTTGTTTTGTGTATGTGAGATCGGATGAGGTTTACACTTAATTTGCAGTATATGGCTTACTGAATCTGCCTTTGTTAAGTCGCATTGATTGAGGTTTTATAAGAAGGTTTTGGGGGATTCATTTTGATTTGGAATATTGTAAGGTTAATTTTTTTCTTTTCCCTTCTGTTGCTCCCTGGGGAGAATTACTGTTGCAGAACTCATTAGTGGCCCTCCATATGTCACCTGAGGGGTAGAATCAGCATTATTTCTATGTGTGACCCAACACAGATGTACAGTGTCCCCGTTCTTCTTGCTGCCCCATTTCTTTCTCATTCCTCAGTTAAGAGGATAAATTCTCTTTTTTGTTGCTTGTGTTGTCCTAGACCAAGGAGCAAGTAGTAGGTCTTGATTTCTGTTAGCACCTTTTTCCTTTGTTGTCTTCTTTGTAATTTTTCATATGAAACATCAACAAATACCTCTAGAATGGATGTCACTAAATGTAGTTATTACATGTTTTTTTTTTTTAATTAACTTCCTTGAAATGTATTCTCAACCTTTCTTTGCTTTCTCATTTCTTAAGTTTTAATCCAGGCTTTGCAACTCAATAACATGTGACTCTGAGCTAGTTATTTACCTACTCTACTCAAAGCCTCAGTTTTTTCGTTTGTAGACTGGAGATACTCATACTCCGTAAGAGTGTTGAGAGGAAAATGAGGGTTAATCTACACGTAAGATGCCCACATAGTGACTGGCACATTGGCCTCCACGTGTGAAACTCTTGGGTAAAGAGTGGTTATAAACTTCAAAGACAGATGACACTCTGTCCATTTTACCTTATGAGCCTAGTAAAGAATAAAAGACTTGGAAAGAATGAGAGAACTGGACCTAAAAATGTTTGAAGCGTTGACTGAGTGTGGGTTTTTTTTTTTTTTTTCCAGTGATATTCACTAGTGAACTTGCAAGGTGGGGTATACTGAACATTGTTTAAGTTTGAATGAGTGTACTGATATTTGGGGAAAGAGGGAAGAACCTTCTAAGCTAACATGCATGGCTGAAAACTGATGTCTGAGCAACGCAAATTGATTAGCACAGATGATTTTAATTGGAGTTTTAAAAAAGTCAAAGAAAACAAAACAGAGGAGTGCTTTGATAGGGAAAGAAGACAAAGGTGAGATGATGCTTAGTTGATGTATTGAGTTTAGGGACATATAGACAGTTATATGATTAGTGAGGGTAGTATAAGTCTGGAAATAATGAGGAACAGTTAGAAATTTTTAAAAAGCAGAAAACATGTTTAGGTGGAATCTAAAACCTTGTTTAATCTTAAAAAATCTGAAATGAAATAAGCAAGGGACAGTAGGCAGTGTTTAGGGATGATATTGACTAATTATAATAACTTAGTTTTGAAAAAGGGATCTTAGTGGCTTTCAGTGTAGAATTTTAGATATAGAGAAATGTTCATTAAGTTTTAACCTTTTATTTTATTATTAGGACAGATATATAAAACAAGGTTCTTAAACTTAAAGATAACATGTTTAAATGACTGTTAATAATAAATATTGATAAATAGAAGTCTGCCTGTGTTAGCCTATACCAGGAACAGGAAAAATAAATTTGAATAAATATTTTAAGAATGTAAAGGAACTTAAGCATTGTAGAATGTATTGTTTTAATTCCTACATAAGAAAACTAAAGGAAAGAGGAAAAGAAAAAATTTTTGTTACCAATGTGAAGCAGAAATTACCTATTTTGGTCTTTTCCCATTCCTGCATTTCCTTCCTTCTTTCCCCTTCCTCCTGTCTGTGGATATTTATTAGATGCCTACTGTGTGCTGCATGCTGTGATTACAAGGAGGAACAAAATTTATTTTGCTTTATTCTTCTTGGAATTTACCTTCTGGTAGCTAATAAACTTTGTTATATGGTGTTCACTATGTATTTGACATACTAAGTGTCAGATACATGTCAAGCCACGATGACCTGTTGTAGACCCGCAGTTGGGATTTCCTCTCTCAGCCTGGGTCAAGTGTGACTGTGCAGTTCTCAGCATCTAATGTGGCTGTATTCCCTCAGGTTCCATTGGCATATACTGGCAGAGTGCTGGGGGCAGACTTCTGCCCAAACCTGGAGGAGCCAGACCACAGGCTGGAAGTCCAGGTTGGAGTCTTAACTATTTTCTCAGCTGGGGGTGGTGTGACAGAAACTGTGGTCCTGGAAAGCCATTTGGGTATATCAGTGCCATCAGGAAAAGACAACCATTGAGACAGGTGTGAAGAGGGACTACTGTAGCGTATGCGCAGCCAAAGGTCCTTTTCAGGACGAGTTGTCTGTAACTGTAGATCATTTGTTTGTTCAGTCAAGAAATATATACATACTGTAGTAAGTACATGGTCTCTGAAGGTTGACTACCTAGAATTGACACAAGTTGCTGTGAGACCTTTGGCAAGTCACTTAATTTAAGTGAGCCTTAGTTTTCTCATCTGTAAGGTGGAGATGTACCATACAAGGTGATTATGAGAATTTAAAGGACCTAACATATGTTCAGCAGTTAGTACAGGAGCTGGCACATAATAGGTACCCAGTAAATATTAGCTTTCACCTTCTAAGACTTTCATTATCATGTGCTAAGGACTGTGCTAGGCACTTGGGGATATATGTGAGTAAGTCATGCTTCCTACAATATGGTCTCCTAGCTCAGGAGAACAGCAGCCATTCAACTGGGTGCTTATCAGAAAAGTAGGACTTAATGATAAATATCTTCTTCATGGGTTGGAAGAAGTGTCTTGTGGTGTAATAGGAGTATATTAGCAAAGTACTTTTTTTTTTGATGAAACTGTTGAATTGAAATTCAGTTCATTTTGTGTGGTCTTGAGACATTAGAAGTGGTTTGGTGTATTGCAGATTAAAAATATAAATATGACATTTTGGCTAAAGGCATGCCTCCATTTCCATGTACTTTATAATATTTAAGGAATGTATGTGCCAATGCAAAGATGCAGGCTGAAGTTTCAACATGGATAGCATTCCCTAGCATGAGGAAACCCATACTTTTTTTTTAGAACCTCCATTTGGCCTCATTTTCTAAATTTTCAGGCTTATAAAATGAGCATAGTGAGCTCGGGTTTAAAACATTTTTACTGATTTACAACCACAAATGAGAAAAGAGAACCATTTAAAAAATGGACTTCTACACAGTGAGAATGAGGGTGGAAGTGGTGGTTGGAGGAGGTTTCAGTTTTTATGGTACCGAAGGGTATGCCATCTCTAGCACACCTGCTCTTGGCCTAGGGAAGACCACCTGAGCTCTGCTGTGCCCCAAACTGGTCCTGTCTGGGTGGTGTATGGCTGTGATACAACAGAAAAGCAGGTGGGACACACATGAGACACGATCATGTATTTCCTAGTTCTAGAAAGCTAACAGCTTGTGTGTGACACGCAAATGCAGAGTGATGGAAGACTTTTTGTGGAGAGTAGTCTGATCCTTGACCTTTTTTGGGTAGGACGAGTGATGTTCTTCAAACACATCACCTGGAATGGTCTGTCATGGGTGATTGTTGGAAATCTGTTTTTAAACCTTGAGTTACAGTGAAAAGAAAAATGGGTTTTGCAGATGTGAGTATGTGAGATAAAACTGGAAAAAAAAAACCTATTGAGTACATTGACACACTACGGGAGAAAATGTAGAAAATGTTGTATTTACAAGTTAAAGTAACATTCTGGTTGTAGATAAACCAGATTGTGGGCTTGATAGTTCAGCAAGGACCTTGCAAAAAAGACCAAGTTCCTGGACAAATAATGATCAACGATGGAGAGTTGGTCAAGTAGCTGGGACCCACTTGAAGCATTTATTCTTCTCTTCTTTTTCCTCTGCCTTCCTAAATATGGCTTTTGCACATTTTAGAAATACCTAGTACATATCCATATTATGTCCGTCATAATAAACTTGATGCTTAATATACTTTTCACCAGCTATCTATTTCAGGAGTATTTTTCAGCTTAGACTGTTTTCATTTTTGCCATGGCATGTGTCCTAGTTGTTTTTAAATTTTTTCCTAGAGAATGAGCCATTTCTTATTGTTCAGCACAGCTATATACTCTAGGGAACTCACTATAGGACTTGCCAGTCATCTCCTCCTCGTGCTTGTATCATAGGCTTTCCCCCAGGGCTAGGCATTATCATCACTAGAGGATTTGCTGTTTGGCCTCTTGATTGTGAGAATAACCTCCCATACACCTCAATTTAGGTGCAACGGTTTGTTTATATTCTTCCTTAGAAAGGATTTTTGTTTAGACATACAGCCCTCAAATCTGGTTTACTTTTATATTGTAGCTGACATAGGTTCTCATGACTGGTGGAGCCCCTTTCTGCTCTTTGCCCTCTTCCTTTTAAACCTTTGCCTTTTATTTCTAAAATTTCAGATTTCTTAGCAGCTTTATTTTTCAATAATCCCAAGATCCCCTACTCTGTTATGAATGTATCTTTGGTTTTGAATGACTGTCATCCTTCAAGTCTGTGCCTGACTTGACTTTGGCAAGGGCATCTGCTGTGTTTTGTGTTAATATTGCTTGATTCAGAAAAATAACTGGAAATCAAGATTTTGATTCTCTAACTTTGTTTATTTTCCCCAGTGGCTTTTGAAGTGGATTCTCCAGTTTGGGAGGTTAACTGATGAATAGTAGCAAAGAATTACACTCTTATGCAATCATCTTCTAAGAAATGGTTATTCTAATTTAGAGTCTACTTAATTGGTGATATTTTACTTTTATCAGAGAAAAGTTACTCTGTTAGTTCAGTTGTGCCTCATGTATTAAGTTGTTACATTTAGCTCAGCACAGTTCTTTCCTTGGTTGGGAATTCAAGATGTGAGGTTTGACTCGGTATTTTTCAATGCTGAAGTGCTTAGAAAATTAGAGTAAATAATGAACCAATATTTCAGTACTAGATTAGACACAATTTACTGTGATGTTTTATAAACCACAGACTCCTTTCTTCTGTGAATGCGTGAAGGATCACTTTTTTTCCAGACATACTGGGGTGCAAGTGTAAATTTCCATAAAATTTAAATGAGGTGCTTCCTGTAATTAATGAACAATTGTGGCTGCTCTCTGGTCTGCATTGTAATTAACCGTGATCAGGCTTGTTTAGTGATGACACTGTTCCTGTAATAATTTGACAAGCTACTGTGAATTTGCCAGGTTATTAAACAACCTGCAGCATTCACTTCTGGAATCACGGGGATGAGCTCGGCTGCTGCTGCTAGTTAAATGCAGCATAAGGGGGAACCAAAAGTTGCTCATCGAAGTCTGTCGATCACTATGAACAGATTTAAATTCCTATGATGTTGGAGAAGTTAATTACTTTTGTATAGGGTGTCTTGAAAACTTTTTATTACATGATAAACCTACTGGGGCAAAGCTGGTCATGTTTATGAACTCACAATGAAGCCAGCAAATTTTCTATATTTTTTAACACCAGTATGAACTAAACAAAATCTGAAGTTCCCCTTACCACCTTATTAAATAGGTATAACTTATTTTTTTTAAAAAGGTTGTTTCCTTCACAGATACACTCACAACATCCCCCCAAATATAAGTTCACTCTCTCTCTTTTTTTTTTTCTGTTCCAAATAGATGACCTTGTGCTAAACAAAGTCGTGTTGCAGGTAAAGCAGTCTAAGTGGACCAGTAGCCTTATATCCTTGGTCACCAGTGCACCGGTCCCCCAACCCCCTCTTTCAGGTTAAGATCTGTTCAAAACGTTACTGTCTAGTTACTGTGGTGTCTTTCATTCAGATTCTGTTTATTGACTAAACCACAAGGATTCCTGCCCAAAGTACCAGGCGGTCTATGCTTGACTGATTTTGATTTTCTAACATCAGCCCTGGGGTTTATTTGAAAAATGTACATACACTGCAGCTTTAACAAGTCAAGTGACTGCATGTTTTTGACCATGAAGTAGAGTATATCTGAAGATCATTAAATTTAGTGGGGGAAGGGAGGGGTAGAGAATAAGTGTAGTAGTCATTGTACCATTGCAGAGTGAGTGAGTGTGTGTGTGTGTTTGTGTGTGTGTGACACATGGTTTTTGTCTTTTCATCTTCTCCAAGAGCCAGAAAGTTTCCTGCAGTTCTCTTTCCAGCTATTGACAAATGATTGCCAGATGTGAGATCTTTGCAGTGCTCTTTCCCTCAGCAAACCTGCAGCGATGGGATATTTGATTCTCCCTTGCCCATTTCATCTCCTTTCCACATCTGCCAGGGACACACAAGCAATACATCCCTACATGAGAGTTTAAAGTTTATTCAGCTCCTTTTTCCCCTCCGATAAAATGTTTGGAGACAACAGAATGAGGTCCATATGACTCTCTCCTGACTTCACCGTATGAAATTAATTGTTTATTTTACTTATCTACCTCTCAGTAATTGAAGTATTTCATTTTAGTTTCGGTCCATGGAAAATTTGATGTAACTCTGGGAGTGCTAAAAGTTTCCTATTGTCTGCTTGCTGCAAGTATGCCACCATCTCAGCTTCCCTTTGAGTGCCTCAATTCTGATAAAAACTAGACTATTTCATAGGACTTCCCAGTAAAGTAATTTTAATCAACAGCTGTCAAAATATTAAGTGTGGAGTGTCTGGTAAAATTCAGTAGTCATTTAGAATTGAAAAAGCCACCTAAGAGGGAGAAAATTCAACTTGTTGGGTTTGATTGGTTTACTCTGTGTTTGTGTCCATTGTCAAAATTCATATGGATGAGGCTCTAGTTTTAATCACAAGTAGCTTAAAAAGAGAAAGTACACTGAGTTTTGGAGGAATCTGAAGTTAGCCTATGTAGGCCACACACATAATCAGTAACATGCACAGAAGCCTTTTGCATCTGCTTGGAATCTGTATTGATACTGATTTTTTTTTTTCTCATCTCAGTTTGAAAATATTTTCCAAAATGCCCTTATAGCTCATGTTCATATTATAGGGTGGGCTGACACAGGTGGCCTGTCTGTTTTCCTATTACACTTTTTGGCAAATGGAAAGGCCCCTTATTCCCTGAATAAGATCAACTTTTTTTTTTTTTTTAAACATTTAAAAAATAATCCATAAAATGTCTGCCACATGTTCTCTAGTTTATGGAAATGTTTTCTAAATTAGACTTGTGGAATTGGATTCTTATTGTGAAAGTATTAGTGTGTTTACTATTTCTGCTACCTTCTTAGCTGCCTGTGATTATGTGACTTTATATTTTTGTTTGTTTGTTTGTTTTTTGTTTTTGAGACGGAGTCTCGGTCTGTCGCCGGGGCTGGAGTGCAGTGGCCGGATCTCAGCTCACTGCAAGCTCCGCCTCCCAGGTTCCTGCCATTCTCCTGCCTCAGCCTCCGGAGTAGCTGGGACTACAGGCGCCCGCCACCTCGCCCGGCTAGATTTTTGTATTTTTTAGTAGAGACGGGGTTTCACCGTGTTAGCCAGGATGGTCTCGATCTCCTGACCTCGTGATCCGCCCGTCTCGGCCTCCCAAAGTGCTGGGATTACAGGCTTGAGCCACCGCGCCCGGCATGACTTTATATTTTTATATGAAATTTGAATGAGGAATATAATTATTATTTCTGAATTCCTGCACTGAGAAAAAAATTTTTTTAATTAAAGGAGGTAAATGATTATACCCACATCAGAATCAATATAGAAAAAGTGTGAAGTCTGTTTTTCAATATTTTCTTTAAAAAATTAACAAAACAATAACGACAAACCTAACAAGAACAACAAAAGCCCCTGAAACGATTAAATCCTCCTAAACCGAAGTAAATGGCGGAAAACCATTTACCACAAGTTGCCAAAATGTTGTATGTTTCTATTGGAAGTTTTTACTGAGTAGGATAGAAGATAATCACAGCTGAACATGAGGACAGTGATTTCAAACTGTTTACCCTTAAAAACAAGATGAAGATCATGACGGAGGGGTTAAGTTTAAAAAACACTCCCCCTATACAAAACAAAATTACTAAGAACCAAACAGATCCCTGTGGAAAAGTTTATATGATTATTGTTCTGACTTTTCCTGAGGACTGACGCCATGGTAGGCACTCAGTGGATGCCAGTGGTGGAAGGTGGAGGCAAAGAGCCCTTTCATAAAACAACAAGGTTAGGAACTCCTCTGGCAGGAGCCAAGTTCCTCCGAGTTTAGATCACTTCACATAATTTGCCCTCGCTAATGCATTTGCTGGTTTCTCATGCCTTCCTGCCTTTTCCTCTCCATGGTTACTCTGGGAGACAGAGAGGTGCTAAGCAATGGAGGTGTCATCCGGCCCACGCACCTAGGGAACGTCCTTCAGAGGACGACTTGTCACCAGCCGTCAAAGAAGAGAGTGGCTTTGTGGTCTCTGAACATCTGGCAGCGCTGCACAGGAAGCTGAGGGGGTGTCATTAATTGTGATGAAATAATTTAAACCATCAGGAATAAATGAGGCTGTTAAGCTAAGTTCAGATTCCATTTGCCATGCACATGTGTCTAGCAGCCTGTGTGCAGTTAAAAAAAATTGAATTATATTAGCTCATGAGTAGAAGTGAAACAGATACTCTAAATGAAACAAGTTGCTGTATAGTGATGACATCGTGTTGAACCATTTCACAGAGTTACAGTTTGTAGGATCAGTATATCAAAAGCGGTATATTATTTAATGAATTTTTATATAAAACATTCCTACGGTATTGAATATAGTAAGGACCAGTGGTTTATGGGTATGTAGAGAGGATGTGTAGGTGGATGGGTGGAAGGAAGCAAGCCACCAGGTAAAGGTGCAGTGGGGTGGATGGGAGGTGCTTTGCCAGGCTAAATTGAGGCACAGTGTACCTTTCTATAGAGTCTGGCTGTGATTGCAATATTAGGTGCCCTTGCTCTGCATACGTAGTGCAGCTTGGAGGACAATTTCTCTCTGATGACCAACTATGAATGTTCCTTTGAGAGCTTCTGACACTTTGGGCACATCCATGTTGTTTTCTTGCTATTAAAAACAACCATCTTGGGCGATAGAAGATTACTCCTCAAGCAAGGGAACATATTTATAAGGCTTTGCACAATCAGTGAACACTGATTTCGATTGTAATTTTCAGGCACTATGGAAGGAGACATCCCCAAGTCCTTTACAAAGGAAAGACTGTCGGGTTTGGAATGTCAGGACAACTCTGAGGTTTTGTGCACTAAACGGAGCAATGGTGTGTAGGTTCCAAAGTGTATTTGTAAAATAAAAGCCATTCCTTTACACACAAGTGAAGCTTTCAAACTTGAACTTTTATGTAAAAATAATCATGGAAATTTGAAAAAAAAAAAAAAAAAAGACCGTTACTGTTTAGGTACAGAAAGAATTTTTTAAAAATTACCGGAGAGGTAATCCCTCTGTCAGAAAACAGATACATGGCCAGGTGCGGTGGCTCACGCCTGTAATCCCAGCACTTTGGGAGGTGGGCAGATTGCCTGAGTTTAGGAGCTCGAGACCACCCTTGGCAACATGGTGAAACCCTGTCTCTAATTAAAAAAAAATACGGAAAATTAGCTGGGCATGGTGGCACGTGCCTGTAATCCCATCTACTTGGGAGACTAAGGCATGAGAACTGGGAGGTGGAGGCTGCAGTGAGCCGAAATTGCACCACTGCACTCCAGCCTGGGTGACAGAGCAACACTCTGTCTCAAAAATAGCAAAAAAAAAAAAAAAGAAAAAGAAAGAAAACAGATACAAGTGATGGTCTGGAACTTGGGCAAGCTTTGGACAAGTGTTGTTTTGCTAAAAATATTTTATCTCCCTTTGCCCCTTCATCCCTCCTTTACCTTATTGTCTGCCTTTTTCACTGTCACTTGCTGCCTTTTTTCTTCCTCCTGTCTCTCCATTTTCTCTTTTCCTTTCCATTATTCTCACTTTTATTTTGCATCCTCTTGTCTTTGTTACAATTGATTCTCATCCTCTACCCTCACAGAAAGTGAACTGCAATTCCATTTTCGTTTATAATGTTGGTTTTCCTGCTGCTAGTTCAAAGATTGATATCTACAATTACTTAGTTTGTAAAATTATAAAATTTAGGTTACATTTTTGTGTAAAGTTGTGTGACCGTTGGTGAATTTTTTAAAAGAAAGCAGTTGAACCTTGATTCAGCTTTTTAAAAGGAATGCAGAATACTCATTGAGTTATCCTCTTCCCTGGACCTGAATGAAATTGTTGTTGGTGAAAGTCAGCTAGAAGTTTGTGGCTCTGGGTTACCCTCTCCCTTCTTACTCTGGACACAGGAGGAAGACATTCCGGTTGAAACACTTGTGTTTCCTCTAACTTTAGACATGTTTGAAGTTGAATAGAATGACCAGTAGTCAGGATGTTGCTACTCTCTGTGTGTGTGTGTGTGTGTGTCTGTGTCTGTGTTTGAGACAAAGTCTAGCTTTGTCGCCCAGGCTGGAGTGCAGTGGCACGATCTTGGCTCACTGCAACCTCTACCTCCCAGGTTCAAGCGATTCTCCTGCCTCAGCCTCCTGAGTAGCTGGGACTATGGGCATGCACCACCATGCCCAGTTAATTTTTGCCTTTTTAGTAGAGACAGGGTTTCACAATGTTGGCTGGGCTGGTCTCGAACTCTTGATCTCAAGTAATCCGCCAGCCTCAGCCACCCAAAGTGCTGGGATTGTAGATGTGAGCCACTGTGCCTGGCCATGTGTGTTTTTATCTTTAAATTTTATTTTAATTGATGGATAGTATAGAAAGATGAGTTCTTGGCTGGGCGCGGTGGCTCAAGCCTGTAATCCCAGCTACTTGGGGGGCTGAGGCAGGAGAAGGCATGAGAACTGGGAGGTGGAGGCTGCAGTGAGC
>NW_012122487.1:6287939-6313097 GCF_000951035.1 Colobus angolensis palliatus
AAAAAAAAAAAAACAGAAAGATGAGTTCTTCAGCCTATCTCTTGGCACTGTTGGACAGACTGAAGGAGATTGTGCCTGTGTATTAGCTTTCGGCTAGTAGTGAATGCATTGTTGTTACTGTGTAAATTACTTTTACTAGCTTCTGGTGGCCAAGCAGATAAAAATTAGAATTTTTTTCTGAAATTTTCACATATCTTGAAAAATTAAATATTTTTCACCTAAAAACATTTTTATAATTTTTCCCTAGAATAAGGAATCTAAAGTGAACACAAGAACATTTTTTAACAAGATAACTGTGTTTTTCTTTCTATCTTTCTTAATTCGCATTCTGTAATACATTTGTTTCTCAAACAAATAAGAAAATGATAATATATTCAACAGTGACTTGTGCTTTCTTTCAGAAGTGTGTTAGTAAATATTTACAGGGAAAAAAACAGTTTCATGAACTTGCTTTTTTTTCCTTTCCCCTTGTTCTTACTTCGGTGTGGTGTGAACTGGATGCCCCTACATATTTTCGAGACTTTCTTTATTCTGCTGCTGCTGTTAACTTAGCATCTAGTTAGGCAGCATTAAATTTATGAGTTCCTGTGTCTCAGGTTCTGTATTTCACATACATTGTGGATTAAGTAAACTTTAGTTGAATGGCCTGAGAACCTAACCACATTTCTGCATTCTTTCTCAATACCAATGTTTCTGTGAGAGATTTTGGACAACCAACTTAACAGAAGCTGCTCATGTTGGCAACTGCCAGTATTAATGTAAGAAATATTAAATAAGATACTTATGTTTACATACGTTCCTAAGCCATAGCAGCTTCATAGAAGAAGGAAAAAATCGAGAAGAACAAAATATTTTAATTCTTGGCTTAAATAGAATTATGCATTTGTGTTTGGGTGTGTGCCTATGCATGGATTTGGTATGTACATACACACATGTCATATATATATGTATATATCCATATTTTTATATGTTTATAAGAATAGCTAGTGATATTCTGTTCAAATATTTTGTTGGGAGTTAGTCATAATAATTTAAGAGCACACATTCCCCCCTACATGTACACAAAAGAAAAAGAAAAATTCTTTAGTTTGAGTAGATAATGGAAGCTCAATTTGTGTTTTCAATTCTTTAGGATCAGTATTTTTTCATATGTTTTTGAAATTAAAAGCTGGAATTGATTGATTGAGACAGAGTCTCGCTTTGTCGCTCAGCAGTGGCGCAATCACGGCTCACTGCAACCTCTGCCTCCCGGGTTCAAGTGATTCTCCTGCCTCAGCCTCCTGAATAGCTGAGATTGCAGGTGCGTGCTACCACACCCAGCTAATTTTTGTATTTTAAAATACAAAATTTCACACGGGTAACTGAGATTCACTACGTTGGCCAGACTGGTCTCAAACTCCTGACCTCAAGTGATCGACCTGTCTCTGCTTCCCTAAGTGCTAGGATTACAGCCCGGCCAAAGCTGGAAATTACTTCAGTTATGTAACCTGCTATCTTTACAGATTTGGAAACTGAGGCAGAGAACTTTTAAGACTTAACCAAAATCACATAGTTAGTAACACACTCTTCATTGCTAATGTGTCAGTCTTTAAGATACTATTTACTAGGTTTTATTCCTTTAGAGTTTAACAAGTATTATATTATATAGCAGTATTCTAAATTTTTTCTTTTCATCGAAAATTAGGCCAGGCATAGTGGCTCATGCCTTCAATCCCCGCATTTTGGAAGGTGGCGAGGTGGGCAGATCACTTGAGCCCGGGAGTTTGAGAGCAGCATGGACAACATGGCAAAAGGCTGGTTCTACTAAAAATAAAAATACAAAAATTAGCTGGGTATGGTGACATGTGCTTGTAGTCGCAGCTATTCTGAAGGCTGAGGCGGGAGGATCACTTGAGACCAGATCACAAAGACCAGAGACCAGAGGTGAGTCGATATCACAGTACCACACCACTGAACTCCAGCCTGGGTGACACAGTGAGACTTAAAAAAATGAAAAAATTAAAAAATAAAAAAATTAACTCTTTAGTCCTTGTTTTGTATAATCCAAGGGGACATAAATAAAGGATGTAAATATGAGTTAGACCTCAGTAAAGGTGGGGAAAAGGTGAAGAAACATGCGAGGAGGCTACATTTTTAGGCACTGTAGTAATTGTCTTGGCAAGTTTCCCTATGAAAATAGCAGATCTTCCTGCACCGTGTGTGAAACGTGCTAACTTGATGCTAAGAAATGGAATATTGTGGTCTTGCTTTTATTTTTTCCCTTCTACTTTTCTAGTGTCAGGTAGTTTAGAATTTAGGTGTTGTTCAAATGCTGATTCTTAAACTTTTAAGTGTCAGAAATATTCCCATCTAATAATCTGTTTCAAAACTGCCATTATAGACAACTGAGTAATGGAATTGCCCAAGAACATAAAAGTGTAAATCTTTAATGTTCATCGAGTGCCAGTGGAGAGCTTCAAGGAGCATATACACTGACCAACTCCCCTTGAAATCAATGTTATATAAACCATCTTTAAGTGCCTTTTTGGATATGGTACTGTGTTTGCATCTTAAAAGAAGTGAGCTAAATAGATAGGGTCTTTGCCCTCTAGGAGTTTGTAATCAAAAACAGATAATGTAACTGACATCTGTTATTGTATTAAAGTCCTACAAGTAAACATCGATTAGATCCAGAAATAAAATTTTGATATCAAAGACAAGTGAAAAACTTTTTGCTTGCCTGATTAAATAAGTAAACACACATCTTCATCCCTACACTTGAGACTCTCCATGCGAGTTGTATAATGACTAAACTAAAATAATCATGACACCAGGATACTCCTTTAGATGGTTATTTTTTTAGGGATTTTAAAAGAGTGCTGGCATTAATGTGATGTCACTGATGGTATATTATAAGTGGGTCTGGATTCGGAGATGTTTTTGTCTTTCTGGCTAGGAAATTGGGATGAGATTAATTTTCCTCCATCTCTGGAATTTCTTTATTTCTAACTATTCAATGGTAGTACTTGGTGTTGTAAACCAGCATTCTAGAGGACAGTTTAAAAATGTTATCCAGACCCTCACCATGATTAGAAATCATATTTTTAAAAAACTAGCTGTCCCCTAAGCCTCTAGGAACTGCATTAAAACAAAGGTGAAGATATAAAATTGATGCTGTAATGAGATTAACTTACTTATCTAAAAGGCTTTGAGTGGAATATTAGTCCGAAAAGGCAGGTTCAGAACTTTGGAATGAACAGTTCTAGGTGTACGTTTGAATAAAGCTATACCAACTAAAATTAAATGTAAAATGTTGGCAAGAGAGATAGGTATTGAGTTTGATAAAATATTTTCTTTCTGCATGCTTTAATTTTAGTGCAAGGTATTATAACAGTCACTTCATTTTTTAAGTGTAGGGGAACTAAAACAGCAACGCTGGGGAGACTAAACATGAACCCATCTCAAAGTTCAACACATTAAAAAAATGTCTGTCCCTGCTGCAGTGTAGGTGTCTGGCTGTGTGAATTAAAGCATGTGGATGCAGAAATTAATTAGAACAGTCAAAGATATAAATCAGACTTATTTGGTACACTGATGAAATGAGCATTGTTTATAAGATTATCTTGTTATTTAATCTCTTCTGTATAAACCTGGCTGGTTAGCCTTATGAAGTAATAATACAATTAATGTGATGTGATGAAGGTATACTTTTGCTCAGTACAGGCCTGATCCTGCAGATCTTTCTTGACTGGGACTTGTGTATATAGAAGACCATAAGTTTTTTAATTAGCAAGAATGCCTCCACCTCTCAGTTGTGGATTTTTTTTTTTTTTTTTTAAATCTCAGAATGTTCCCTGGGATTTTTATTCTTTTTGAACCATGCATCTACTCACTCCGGAAGAATGAACTGCTTTCAGATGTTATTTCCTCGAAACTGTGCAAAGTTCATTATAAGAGCTACCTGCTGTCCTCCAGCTACATTGTGCTATGCTACTGGGTCTCAAATGAAGCAAAAGTTTTACTTATAAATGAAGCCATTAGGAATTTCTTGAATAAGCAAAGGTTTTCCCCCTTTGATATGCAAAGGAATTTTGTTTATAATTATTAGTCATATAAGTCTATGTCTAATACATGCAAGCATCATTCGTTATCTTTTATATGAGAATGCACTCCCGTCACCTAAAGAGCAGAAAACAGATACACTAAAATAAAACAAAATGAAAAACCCCCAAAAATCTAAACAGGGATTCCAGCTCGTGGGAAAATTGTCAGTGTCATTATTTACTGTTTAATTCAGAACTTTTGCTTAGTGTTGTTTACCCTGCTTTCTTTCCCTGTCTCTATTCCTTTGACTCTGTGAAGCTGGTTTGTTTATGTCCCCCAGTGAGAACTTTGTTTTTGGAAAGTTAAAGATGTAGATTTTATTCACCTTGCTCTTAGATTGCTTCGCTACTCCATGATGTTCTCTTATTCTTTAACAGAATTTGGCGACAGTGTCCAATAACATAACTAATAAATTGTAGGAAAAAAAATGTCACATGTAATCTCTCTTGTAAAAGCTTTTATGAATGGAGCCTGATGGCTGAAGTTTGTTGTTCCTATTTAATCTCATAAAGAGAGTGGATTTAGAATAATGTTCTTTTAGGATTAGGCATAGGGTAATTATGAGTGTGATATGATAAAATTGTAATTGTGATTTCATTGTGTCCTAAACAGTTAGGATTTTTTGCTCTGGATTGATCTATAGTTGATGTTAAACATTTTCAATGTGACATGTCAGATATTTGGATGTATTATTTTAAAGATCTTTTGTCTCATCTTCATAGGAGTGCCCCAGATCTCCCTGTTTCACCTGTGATTTTCTATGATGCCATAGCAACACCCCTGGCTGTTAGCAGAGTATGTATTATTTCTGTGGTTTTGTGAATCAGTAACCACTAAAAGATTTGTGACCAATCACCCATGAATGATTTGTTCAGAGTTTGCTTAATGAGAGAAACTGTGGCGTAAGACAACCTCACAATGTATGTACAGATACATTTTCACTGTTACACTTGGCTCTGTTCTAGATTATGCAACTTGGATTTTCAGTCATTGTTGAGCTATGTAGATATATTTGATGGAGTTTGGGTCTGTTTTCTGTAAGCCTTTCAGAATAGTACTTGTCAAACCAGTATTAAAACTGGGATCTGCTGACTGGAGCTCAGGCATATGGTGAAACAAGATGCCTTCTGGGTTGAAGATGTGACTAACGGTGGGCCAACTGCTCTCCTTTACTTACCGACCAGAGCCTGCTTCTCAAATCTAATGGGAGGCAGGCTTCAATGAGCTGAGTAAACAGCATGAGCTCCATGTCCAGTTTCTATTTTGGAAGTAACGCATAGGACCAGAGCTGATATAGTCTGATTTTCTGTCAAACAGAACCCCTGGTGGTAAAGGTAAAGGCTGATTTGGGGTAAAGGCACCGTACAGAGATTCTCTCCTGAGTTTGGCTTTTCCATGGGCTGCCTGTTCTTTTGGGTGTGAAAGGCTAGATGTGTTCTCCAGCCTTTCTGCACTTCCCTAGTTCTTTTCGTTTTCCACTTATCCTTTCCTTTTTGCCGTTATTTCAGTGCTTCACCTTTTCCTTCATTTTGATACAATCACATATCATTTTATCCATACATTTTAGGATGTCTTTTAGGAGGAGATGATATAATGTGGGCTTTTCTGTAAACAGTTGAGACAGTGACTTGCATGAAGGCATTTTGTTTAGGGAGGATCCTAGAGTAGAAATGAAGGACCAGGGAAAACCAACACAAAGATGAATTACTGAGATGATCAGTGCCCCATTGGCTCTCATTTCCATTGATCCGTGTGGCCGTCTGAGCATGAACTTCTCACACTTTTGGCTTGTGCATGTGCATCTTCAAGTTGTCAGGAAGCATGACTCAGGTGGGGCAAGCTCAGGGGAAGGTGCTAATTAGCCATCAACAGGGGAAGTTGGTTCATGCGGCTAGAACAAGAGATGTGACAGAGAGGATTTTTAAGTAGTCCAAGGAACCCATGCATGGTTTTTGGTTTTGCTCTAAAAGCATAGAGAGCTCTGGAGTATTTGCTGTTCTGAATTTCTCTTTTCTTGCGTTTGTTGTAGTGTACTTCTCAGGTGAGTTCAGGTATACCTTTACCATCACTTTGTTATTTGAAGGGATTGTTTGCATTTCCTTCAATAATTTTGTCTTACCTCTTGGAACATTGGTTGTTCACCATTAGGACGTGATCTAGAATAGGCAGTACATTTCCCTTTTATTGACACAAGTCTACTGCTTTATCCACACTAAAGCATAAAACATTTATATCCTATGTCCTTGATTTTGGAGTGGGAGAAAGTTGTCAGCTATTCAGCCACTCTTAACATTCTTCTTAAATTGGCTGGATACAATGGCTCATGCTGGTAATCCCAGCACTTTGGGAGGCAGAGGTGGGAAGATGACTTGAGCCCAGAAGTTCAAGGTAACAGTGAACTATGATTGCGCTCTGCATTCCAGCCTGGGCGACAGAGCGAGACCTTATCTCTAATATATTTTACTTATATTTATATACTATATATATTCTAAATTGAGTTATTTAGCAAAATTCTGCCACAGGGTAATTTGGCTCTTTCAGATGTTCAAAAGTAGACCCACATCTTTACTGGGAGTTTCCAATGGTCCTAGGAACCCCAATAGGTATAGTTAATGCTTCTATCAAACCATGGCATATGATAGATTAGTGAAGATTTAGAGAAGAGTGTAAGGAAAAAGTAAAAGTAGTACCTAGTGGAATCGAAACATTATGCATGCTTTCAGTACTTATTTGATAGAATAATCTGTTTCAGAAACTAACTTCTAGCAAAAGCAGTTGAATTACACAATTATTATATGTTTTTAAATTGTAGTTACATGTTTTTATTGGAGTCATGGTCCACAAATTATAAGGTTAGCTATTACCATGGATCACGCAGAGGAGATGAAACCACATCAAAGTTTTCTACCATCCACTCTAAGCTGCAGTTAAAGTTTCTAACACGTTTTGCTTCTTATAAGTGGATGAGCTGATCTTAATTTCTTTTTTTGTGGTATCTGATTTCTTTCTTTTTGTTTCTGTTTAAAGAAATACATACTGCTTGTAGAAATGATAATTTAAGCAGGTAGAGAAGAAGAAGTTCTCTATTTGTACAGGTAGATGGAAGGAACATCTTGCAGATGCATGACATAGTATCTCACATACTTTAATTCCCTCAATAAATTACTATATTTTAAAGGTAAAAGACCAGGACAGAGAAACAACAGAGGGGCTGATTCTAAGAATTGGTAACTGTTATAATACTCTCAATCAATTGGGAGTCGCTGTCTAGTGAGATGTGCATCTGATTTGCTCTTTTGCTCCAATTCAGAATAGCCAGTACTGTTTCAATAAAGGAAAATTTTAGTTTACTCTGCTAGACCTTTCTTTTGATCTGGGGGAGTTGGATAGTTGGATTATTTGAGGTTAACATACCTTAGCACCTTTAGGGCAAAATGTAACCTAGGGGTGTGATAGAATATGAGATCTAGAGGATAAGGAGTTTGAGATTCTAAGGAAAATTACTCCCTTAGTGGGCTCTTCAGGAACAATTTTCTATCTTGTGGTTAGTCACTTTCAATATATGGCAATTGCTTTCCATTATATTCTCAGGCTCCAATCAATATGTACAATATTATGCAACTTATAGTTACATTATAACCAAAATATGTCAAATGTGGTTTCTGAGTGGCTGATTTACAGTAAGTCTTCCTCTGTCCCCAAAGTGGTATTATGACTAATTCAAACTTTCATACACCAAAGCAATTTTTTTTCATATGAAAATCGTGTGTCTTGGGGGGGTGGGGTCTGTAGAGAAAGAAGGAACAGTAAAGCACTGCGTCAACTTACTCACATACAGATTGATCCATTGTCATCTCCTTTGCATCTCATGGATTGTTGTGAATTATTTGCTCACCCTGGGAGAGACGTGCTCTGAATTATAATAATTTAAAATCTGTGAATCTATTAAAACCATATTTGTAGCTCTAAAAAAATTGATATTCACTGGGCAGTTTGCCCAACAAGAGAAAGTAAGTAACAGCAACCACCCTGCCAATTCTTCCTTTGAAAGAATACAGCAGACCCAAATTATACATCTGTGGATAAGGGGAGACAAGAAAAGAACTCAATATATCAAAATCAGAAAGTAAATTCCACAATAATGGCTACAGTAATGTTTCAGGATGGTATTTTAGCATAGGCCTAGTCATTGAACTAATCATAGCTTAGAGGGGTTTAAAATTGTTTAAAGTACATCCTGACATTGTTAAGTATGTTTACAACTCTCACTTGAAATCAGAATATTCACTCATGTATGGTATACCCTGAGATCACATCGGAGAATGACAATGACTGCATTGTTTGGTGGAAAAAGTGAGGCCCAGAGTGTCACAATGGCACACTGTGGTCACACCTGGTCTTCTGATTTATCATCTATAGGTCTTTTCATTGGATACTTAATTAACACATCGAGCTCCCACGGTGTGCCAGGGGCTGGCAGTGTAAAGATGCGTAAGAAGAAGCTAGGCGCAGTGGCTTGTGACTACAGTCTCAGCTACTCAGGAGGCTGAGGCAGGAGGATCTCTTCCAGATCAGCCTGGGCAACACAGTGAGGTCTCCTTTCTTTAGAAGAAAAACAAGGTGCATAACAATAAGCTGGTGTTTCCATGGGAGCTTTGCTAAACGTGATCTTCCCAAAGGACAGATTTGGTCCTGTTCATTTATCAGGTCTCAGCACTTAGCATTGTGCCTGGCACTTACTAGGAACGTACCTAATAATTGCTTGATGTGATAAATGGCAGTCTTTGTGCCATGGAATCACAGAGGACAGGAAAACCACGGAAGAATTTAAAAAGGGGATGGAGTTTTAATAGAGTTCTTGAATAGTGTTTTGGGGTGCAAATAGAGTGGAGAATAGGCAAGCCCACCTAGAAGATGCTCTCCTTGAGAGCAAGAATAAAGTTGTGTTGATCTTTGTATATCCTGGTATCTAGCATAGTGCCCCATACATAGTAGGTCCTCAAAACATATGCTATATTGTTTTCTCTGTATGAACTTGAACCATACCTCTCTTAACTTTCATATTATGAATGTGGTAAATGTCTTGGTTTCAAAACATTTCTTGTTTGATTATATCTAAATAATTTATGCTAGAGGGAAAACAAAATGCTGTCAAAAGACTATCTCATTTAATGTAATTATGTCAGTAAGAAGTTGAAAGTATTATTTGCTCAGGTAATCCTCACTTTCTGATAATTGGAAATCTACTTTCTTGGTCTGTTGAGGATGACCACCTCAAATTACTACATTTGGCACTAAGTAGAGAGTCCCACTGTTAATTTTCAATTAACTACAACGTTGATTATCTTGTCAGTAACAATACTTTAGTTGTTTTTACTACCTAATCTCAGTTGAGGAGAGCGTGGAAGCAACAAGAGCTTGATTGTGGATTTTATTCTTGTATAGGCCGGTTAGATTCGCAAAAGGAAAAACGCCTTGAGTAAACATAGCACTCTAAATGTTGGTTAGCTGTTAAATAAATGGATGCTATTATTACAAAAGAGGACTTGGCTAAAGAAGGTAGATCATCGCATCTCATTACCATTTGGATAAACAACCAAAGCATGTATTCTAGTGACAGTGCTTTTGTAACATCTGTGTGTGTGTGTGTGTGTGTGTGTGTGTGTGAGATGTGTGCTTTTCTGAAATTAGTATTTAGCTTTTTAGTGGAAATAGGAAGCCTACAGTGTTCTTTATTGATTTTAAATTTTTTCAGAGTGTGATATCACTCTAGTACTAGTGTATAGAGTTCATAAATATTTGAATTTATATGTGAATTTTTAAACTGTAGACTCAAACAGAAAAAACTCAAAATATATCAGGCAAGTAAAATGTTCAGGTTGAATAATGCTAATTACATTTAAGTGAATTAGCACTTCCTCAAAACATGAAAAATTTGTTAAGAATATATTGCTTCAAAATGTGTGTGCATCTGGCTTTGTATAGATTAGTGTAGGTTACATTTCAGATGGGCGGCAAAACAGATATATTTGCTGTTTAGACACCATGTTTAAACCAGGAAAACAGGTCTGCTGGATGTGTGTTGAAGTGTTTAGCTCCAGAATCACCCAATGAGTCTCAGTAATGAAAGCTGACCTATGGTTTCTTGAAAGATATTTTTACTTAATTGCCAAGATAGCTTAGATGTTATTTACTGTGTTGTCAGTTGCATTGTAGCATTTAGATAATTGATAGTATTGGTCAGTAACCTTTCTGTGCGTGTGTTTTTAAGCTGTTGTTTCTCTCTTTTAATGAAGCATGTTAAATATCTTTAATGCCACCTACCTACTTTATTGGAGGACTCATGATGTTGAGAAAAACCAAATAAAATTTCTATATAGAGTTATGGGAGAGAACATTTGCAGCGGACATGGCAGAGATCAAGGGAATGCCAACATTACCAGAGTGAAGAAAACAGAGAATTGAAGATGAGACCAAAATCAGATAGATAGAGATGCCCTCTGGCAAACTATAGCTCTGGAGGAAAGTATGTTAGAAGGTAGCTCTTCATAGAAAAAAAATGTATTTTATGGGAAAAATATTCTAAAAAACCCATGTGATCTCCTGTTTATTGAAATATGAATTCAAATTTTATACAAGAAATAACTCATTGAAAGGAGTTGTCAATGAAGTAGTTATTAAAATTACTGTGTTTTAATAGATAAATATATGCATTGAAATGGCACAAGGAAAAAAATGGTGATAATTTACCAGATACAGTTTTAAAGATGGTTTCTTTAATATTTTTAATCCTAGAAGTCCTTATTGTAAGTATGACTGAAAAACTAATCATGGCAATATGTGATTTTTCAGTTAGTTACTGATGATTTACTAGGAAAAGTTCAACAGGTAGGGAGTATTTGTTTACAGATTGCTTAGCATTATAATATTTAAAAAATCAAATACCTACTTACTAAGGATCATGTTTGTAATGATCCTAACTCCAGTGTGCCTAGATCTGTGAAGTTCCAGGGCTTGGTTTCAGAAGAAATAAATTTTGTTCTGATTAGAAAATTAACTTGCATTATGCATTTTCATATCTCTAAATCAGTCATGACTATAAATTCATGATGCTAGTCAAATATTAAACATACTTTCATGCTTAGTAGCATAAAATAGTGTCAAATGGTAAAATAAGATGGTAAGAACTGCTCAACCTCAAAGAATTTACAGGTCTGGTTTAGGAAGTTTGCTATGATTTCTTTCTTTTTTTTCTTTTTTTTTTTTTTTTTTGAGATAGACATTCACTCTTGTTGCCCAGGCTGCAGTACAATGGTATGATCTCAGCTCACTGCAACCTCCGCCTCCCAGGTTCAAGCAATTCTCCTGCGTCAGCCTCTGGAGTAGCTGGGACTACAGGCATGCACCATCATGCCTGTCTAGTTTTTTGTATTTTTAGTAGAAACAGGGTTTCACCATGTTTTTTAGGCTGGTCTCAAACTCCTGACCTCAGGTGATCCACCCATCTTGGACTTCCAAAGTGCTGGGATTACAGGCGTGAGCCACTGCGCCCGGCTGAAAGTTGCTATGATTTCTAAGGTACTTCCTTAATTTATAAGGAAGTTACAGATCTAGTTTGGGATAGTTGCTGTGATATCTAAGGCACTTCCCTGCTTCTACCATGAAGCATTGTGCTGATGCTGCCTATACCCTGCCTATTCTGAATGTAAGATTCACAGTATTCTGAATCTAAGAATAGGCAGGGTGTAGGCAGCATCAGCACAATCCTTCATGGTATAGGTGAAGCATTCTGCTGCTCACATTTCATGTGGACATGAACTCTGAGAGTTTATCCCAGAGCAGAACAGTGTTTTCAGCTGAAGACAACAAAGCCTTCTCCTTACTGGATCTCTTGTAGATCCCCTGGGGTTTTTTTTTTCCTTTTTTCTTTTTTTTCTTTTCTGAATGCCCTTATTACCCCTGCTTTTATTTTCTTTTCATTTTTATGAATCTGTCATTGATGTGCATCCTGCCCAACACTAGACCAGATTAGGATACAGGCAGTTTACAGGAATTTTTACCACATAGAAACCCTGAAGGTATAGTTGCTTCCTACAAGGCCAGAAATTCTCTTCAGTGTCCCCAGACAGTCTCAGCTAAAAGGAGAGAACCCTTGAGCAAAAACTTGGTATAGGTTTATGAGTCAAGACCATGGTTGGATGCAATTGTAGTGGAATTTCTCTGGATAGGAAAGTTCTGACCCCATGAACTTGTGGTTGGGAGGGGTAGTGACAGTCAGACATTCTGGGCAAAGTGCAGCATTAGCGAAGAATTAGCATGCTTCTGAGCAACAAAATGTGTAGATGCCAGCCAGGGAAGGACTGGCGTGGAAAGGAGGGGCAACATTGGGACTCTGGAGTATGCTTTGGAAATCAATGACATGGAGCATTCCCTATCAAATTCAGTGTTTGAGATGAAATGAATACTGATGTCACAAGTACCGAGTGTCTTTTTCTTGCCATGGTATTTCCGTTTACATTGGGAAACAGGAGGAATAAAGGCTTATTATTTCCAGAAGCAGGATAAAGGTGGAATTGAGGATTAATGGAGGGTTCAGTTTTTGTAACTAATCTCTAATAATGATGGCAAGCTAGTTGGGTTAGCCCTTTTCTTGCAAGGGGCTTTCCTCCTCCCTTGTTTCGTACCATACATTTAATATAGCTGGACTTTATAGGTAGACTCAAGGCAAGTTTCTAAAGATTTAACAGTACATTTACTCAAAGAGGAAATTACTTATTAAGGCAAAGGTTTATTTGGAAATTCTATTTTCATGTGTCTGCTTTCAGATTTTTTCTTTCTTACTAAGTAAGGAAACAATATTCACACCTGACTCTTTAAAATTTTGTTCAATGAATTAGATATCCCAGCAGGTACATTTGAATTGACGCTATTGGACATGATTGCTCTTTTTGAGATTTTTGAAATGCTCTTTTGTGTTTTTTTTTTAAACCCGTGTAAACAGAATGCAGTTACAGAAATACATAATTTCAGAGCAAATATTCTAAGAACTAGAATATTAGTATCAAGAATATCATCATATTAGAGATCATGAAGTTCAGTCCCTTCTTTTTATAGTATAGTCCGGAGTCACAGAGCTGGAATACATAACCTTCTTGATAAATTAGAAAGAACCCATATTTGTGTTAGTTTGAAAACAGAGTAGGCCAGGCATGGTAGCTTGTGCCTGTAATCCCAGCACTTTAGGAGGCTAAGGCCAGTGGATCATGAGGTTAGGAGTTTGAGACCAGCCCCAACATGGTGAAACCCTGTCTCTACTAAAAATACAAAAATTAGCCAGGCGTGGTGGCAGGCGCCTGTAATCCCCAGCTACTTAGGAGGCTGACGCAGGAGAATGGCTTGAACCTGGGAGGTGGAGGTTGCAGTGAGCCGGGATTGCGTCACTGCACTCTAGCCTGGGCAACAGGGCAAGACTCCGTCTCAAAAAAAAAAAAAAAAAAAAAAAGAGTGGAGTGCCTATGGATCACTGGAATTGAGTGAGTGAGTGGGGGAGTTGTTAGGGATGTTATTGATGAAATCACTTGGTTTTATACTGAAGCAAATGAGATAATCAGAAAGGGTGTAACCAGAATAGACTGTAACCTCGTAACCTCCTTGAGAGCAGATCATGAGCTTTCCTTTTTATATCCCTACTATTGGTTAAGGCACTTACTGCATGTAATAGCAACTTTAAAAGCATTTGTTTAAAATTATAACTTAAAAACATTGACTTAGTAACCTTTTAAGAATGGTGTTTCACCTCGTCTCTACTAAAAAAATACAGAAAAAACTAGCCGGACGTGGTGGCGGGTGCCTGTAGTCTCAGCTACTCGGGAGGCTGAGGCAGGAGAATGGCGTAAACCCGGGAGGCGGAGCTTGCAGTGAGCTGAGATCTGGCCACTGCACTCCAGCCTGGGCGACAGAGCGAGACTCCGTCTCAAAAAAAAAAAAAGAATGGTGTTTCTAGAGAAGGAAGCAGTAGAAAGTTCTCCCTTGCCGGGCACGGTGGCTCAAGCCTGTAATCCCAGCACTTTGGGAGGCCGAGACGGGCGGATCACGAGGTCAGGAGATCGAGACCATCCTGGCTAACACGGTGAAACCCCGTCTCTACTAAAAATACAAAAAACTAGCCGGGCGAGGTGGCGGGCGCCTGTAGTCCCAGCTGCTCGGGAGGCTGAGGCGGGAGAATGGCGTAAACCCAGGAGGCAGGGCTTGCAGTGAGCTGAGATCCGGCCACTGCACTCTAGCCCTGGCGAGACAGAGCAAGACTCGGTCTCAAAAAAAAAAAGAAAGTTCTCCCTGATTTTATGCCATCAAATATTCATTCCTTTCTGTTTTAGGTAGGATATTTTCTCTTCGTTTCTCTTCGTTTCGTTTCGTTTTATTTTATTTTACTTTATTTTATTTTTTGAGACAGTCTTACTCTGTCACCCAGGCTGGAGTGCGGTGGCATGATCTCAGCTCACTGCAATCTCCACTTCCTGGGTTTAAATGATTCTCCCACCTCAGCCTTCCGAGTAGCTGGGACTACAGGCATGCACCATCATGTTTAGCTAATTTTTGTATGTTTAGTAGAGACAGGGTTTCACCTTGTTGACCAGGCTGGTCTTGAACTCTTGACCTCAGGTGATCTGCCTGCCTCGGTCTCCCAGTGTGCTGGAATTACGGACATGAGCCACTGCACGCGGCCTGGGTATTTTCTCTTGTGTTGAGTTAAAATCTGGCCGATTACCTTTGACCATGCCACATTGTAATCAGTATTTATTTTAAGGTATGACTCCTAGAATTTAAATAAAGTGTTGGTGATGTGGTGTAATTAGAATGAGACCTCGCCCTGTTGTACACTTTATAGGTTTGTTGTGTTTACTTTTTGGAACCATATGCTCTAGAATGTTTTAAATATGTAGCATCACAACGTCTACCATTTAGAGGACCAGAATATCTATTCTGAGTACACAAAGTAGACTCATGAACTAATATGTGAATGTTTTCCTCTCTGAAGGAGAAATATTGGGAGTTTAATAGCTTGAGGAGAAATTCCCTTTTGAATGGTTAATCAAATTGGTATCACCGTGTAAGGTCCTAAATCTCAATCTGTTTTTCTAGGGAAACATGTTGGCAGCTCTTCAAAATAACTAGCAGTTTAAAGACAATTGTTAGTGTGATTTTCTACACACTTAAAGCTTAGACCTGCTCTGTTACTTGTCTTTGATGCTAAGGAGTTGTCTAAGTAGTTGAGTTAAATAATTTCAGATTAGTTTTATTCATTAAGTGTTTCGGTTTATTTTTAAAAACCTCTTAATATTTAATTCTGTAGTAGACATTTGCAAAATAATTTTTCTTGTGTGTATTTACATGGACATTAAAAACATCTTGAGAAATTAATTTTATTTATTGATGTTTTTAAGTTCAGGAATGCTCTCACAACAAATCACACACACACAACACGTAAGTCTTCAGAAATAGACATGAAAATAAGATCATTAGATGTTCATGGCTGCTTTAGTAGGAGTCTCCAAAGCAATAGAAATATTAATATATTGAAACTCTGATAGAGGGAATCCCTGAGTGCAGAGAGGAAACTAATAAGACTAAACTTTAATGTCCTCTGAAATTATGAGACAAAGGGCTCTAGAGTCTTCTGTAATATGTACCCTAGCTTGGTTTTCATCTCTGGGGAACTAAAACACAGATGTATAGTATACTGTTCACTTCCGCATATACTGTTGAAGTCAGTCTCCAAGTAAACGTGTGATTTAGTTAAAAAGGGCAAGTGGTACCTGCTGTTTCATAAATGAGGAAACTAGTTAAGAGAGTTTATGTGGTTTATCCAAGTAAGTTCAAACAGTTAATAAGGACTAGCTATAGTAAGCTAAAACCTAGGAGTTTTTTGTTAGAAGATGAGTGTATTACCTATTGCATCTTGTTCTGATGATGATACAGGAATGAGGCAAGGGCTCACACCTTCTTTCTCTCTAGGAATGGAGAAAGGAACCACTAGGTTGTAAAATCAGTTTCACCATGTGACCCTGGGAAGGTTAATTACTTTACTTGAGCCTCAGTTTCCTTACATTTAAAATGGGAATAATGGTATATGCATTTTAGAATATTTAGGATTAAGTTAGATCATCTACAGTTATTCTTCAGTATCTGTAGAGAATTGGTTCCAGGACCTCCCTCAAATACCAAAATTTGAGGACGGTTTAGTTCCTTATAAATGGCATTACTATGCATGTAATCTATGTCCATCCTCCCATACACTTGAAATCATCTCTAGATTACTTACAATACCTAATACAATATAAAATGTAAATACTATGTAAATAATTGGTATATTGTATTGATTTTTAAATTACTATTATTTTTATTGTTGTGTTGTTATTTTTATTTTTTTCCTGAATATTTTCAATCTGCAGTTGGTTGAATTCATGGATGCAGAATGCGCAGATACAGAGGGCCGATTGTATAGCAGTCATATTGGCTGGCACATTCTGTGGAAACTTAGTTTTTCCCCCGTTTTGTCCTTTCTCTTTTTCTGCTATCCAATAAAGTTTGGCTTTGTAAAGGCAAATTATAGTCCATGCTAATGAATACATTAGGCAGCTTATGTTCTGCTGAAGAGTAGGAGGTACACACATAAACAAGGAACTAATACAAAGTGATATGTATTAAGAGCTGGGGGACTACAGATAAGGAAGCAATAATGTTTTTCTATGGAGTAAGCATAGAAAGGAAGTGCTACTTGAGCTGGTCCTTGATAGTTAAAAGATGTGTAATATTCAAGGGGAAGTCCAAGACGTTGCAGGCAAGGGATGTAAAGTGCTGAGTACATAGTACAGTTGGAGAACAGCTAATTATGGGGTCCCTAGTGTGGGTAAAACTTATTTGGGGGTGAGATGTTAGATTTGTAAAATATTTTGCAGGGAATATTTGGCTAAATTCAAATATTAACTGAGCATATAATTCTGTTTCAGGCATCTGTTTGGTTGCTGAAGGTATAGTGATGACTATAACAAAGTCCTTTCCATTGGAGATTATATTCTAGTGGAGAAGACAAATAGTAAACAACTGATAAAATAGGGAGTATAATAAGGGCTATGAAGAAAAAGCAGAGAATAAGGGGATGGGGAGTGAGGGTAGAGAAGAGCCTGTTATTTTACATGGTGTGACCAAGAAAGGCAACTCTGAGGAGATGACAGTTGAGCAGAGACCTGAATAAAATGAGAGAGCAAGCCTTGCACAGATCAAGGGAAGAATATTCTAGCAGAGAGAACAACAATGACAAAGACCCTGATGCAGGAACAAGCTGGGTAATGTTTTTTTTTTTTTTTTTTTGAGACGGTGTCTCGCTCTGTCACCTGGCTGGACGCAATCTCAGCAGTGATTGCAATGGCGCAATCTCAGCTCACTTGAATTTCCACCTCCTGGCAAGCGATTCTCCTGGCTCAGCCTCCTGAGTAGCTGGGATTATAGGCATGCACCACCACACACAGCTAATTTTTGTGTTTTTAGTAGAGATGGGGTTTCACCATGTTGGCCAGGATGGTCTCAATCTCCTGACCTCCTGATCCACCCACCTCTGCCTCCCAAAGTGCTGGGATTACGCATGAGCCACTGCGCCCGCCTCAAGCTTGGGATTTTGAGAAGCAGCGTGGCTGTCAGTGAACAGGGGTCCTGAAATTGCAGAGGGGCACAGTGAAACGGAGAGCCTTTTTACATGGCAGTACAATAGAATTTGGCTGTAATACTATTGTCAGGGCCCTCGGCATGAAGTAAGTCAGTGCATGCATGTGCGTTCATATGCCCCCTCTTCCATCTGTCTGCCATTTACCCACACCTATTCATCTATCCAGCCATTCAGCAAATGTTTATGGAGTACCTCTCTTAATTCATCCACCATTCTAGGACCTAGCTCTCAAATGCATTCGTGCTTAAGTTTAATCACATTCAAAGAAAGAGATAATTGTGATGATCAGTGGTTTGTGTATCAGCCTAATGTATTTTTCTGATCCTAGTTGATGATTTTAAGATGATGTAAACTGTCACCTTAAAATCCTCTGCTTCCTTCAGCCATTGCTTTTTAGAGGGAAAAGAGTGTAAGAGAAAACACTGGGTGGGGGGTGTCAGCATAAGAAAGAGTACCTTCAACATCTGGGTAAAGAGAGCACTGGTTATTTGGTAGCCGGATTGTCTGTTCTGGGATAGTTGGTAAATTAGCTGTGTGGCAAAGTACAGTCTTTCCTTAAGAGACAGATCAAGTTGTTTATTGATGCTGTAGAGGAAAAGGGCTGGGCACGTACTTGTAAGACCTATGATCTTTCCCAGAATTTGGAAGAATAAGAGAATTGTTAAGAATTTGACATTGGAACTGTTCCCTCTAATTGTGGCTTAGACCATTTGATGGGAAAAAAAATATTAAGGAATCCAAGAGGTGATATGCTGAGCAATATGGGGGCTATTCCCGGTGAAAACAAGCATTTAGCCAAGCATTTGACCAAGGTAATGTGCGTTTTAGTTTCAGGTAGTGTAAACTGAGGTGGCTTTGTTTCACAGGGACATTCAGGAAAATTGACTAAAATATATGGGGCTGCTTAAAGTTTTGTTTTCTTTTTTTCCCCTCTTCCTTACAGTACTCGCCCGACTCCAGATACTCCCTTCGACCTTACAGCTGTCTGTTTCCATGTTTTGAGATTACTGCAAAAACACTTAATAACACACATGTGAAAATTTTTGTTAATTTCTAAATAGTTTAACAATGAAAATGTTCACTCATTCTACATATATTACTGATACGGAGAATTTCTAAATTGCTATACAGTTTTATTGCAATGCAGAGATGCCCCCATTCCCTTGCAAATTAGTAAATTAGGATCTCCTTCTCCCTCTGAGTGCTCTGGATGCCATCCCTTCTCTTGCCCCAGAAATTCTGGCCTATTATTGAACTTCTGTTTATTCTACTTAGGGGATTGGTTCTTTTAAAAGTGTATTATTGCATATATTAAACATAAGAATTTTGGAAAAGCGCAGATAAAAAAGCAGGAGCATCATCTTCAACCCTGACTGCCTGCCCTAGGACCAGCACACCTATGTATCCCCAGTAGCCCCACAAATTACGCTTCGATGACATCATAGTGTGATAGATAATATCGTTGATATGATGTAATGTCATTGATGCATTTGTGTATTTGTATGTCTGATGTTATGAACAGCCTTCTATCATCTTTAGAGTCTGTGCTTTATTCCATTATGTGGATAAAACAGTTCCCCTAGAGTTTATTTCTAATTCTTTCCTACTCTTAATACATGATAAGCCTCTTTCTGGTCCAAGCTCATTCCCTTCAACCTACTGATGGCCAAGTCACACCTCTGTTTCCATCTGGCAGTCCCTTTCTCTCAACTTCCATTCAGAACTCAGCCTTTAGAAAGAGGACATAAAAAATTTGTTTCCTCTTCTGCCTTAGCCTCCCACAGTCTAACTTCTGTTTCTTATCTTCTCCACAACAGCAGCTCTGGAGCACTCACCTCTCATCTGAAGCATATTGTAGAAGCATTTCTGGTTTTTTACTTATTTCTCTGTGACATTTGATGCCACTGACCACTTTTGCTCCTCCTTTAAGTCTTTGGATTTTCTAACTCTTCATTGTTCCAGTTCAATCTTTATTTTTCTCACTCCTTGTTTTCTAGTTCATCTTTTGTATCCTTTTAAACATAAGTCTTTTCCAGGTATTCTATACGGGGTTTTCACCTACACACTTGGGGCAGTTGTACTCGTTTCCATTATTATAAGTTTCTGCAGATTTGGTGATAACTGCCCACCTATTTCTCCAACCCAGGCTTCTCTGTAGGGCTCCATAATTGTATGTTCAGCTCTCTTGGTTGATCTACTTCAAAAGTAAGCCAATCAGAAGCTCAATTTTTAGTGTCTACCCTTGCCCTCCTATAGTCAGCCTCCACTGTTCTTTAAATAGCATCACCATCTGGTTAGAAACCAGAAAGTCAGCTTAGACTCATCCTTCTCCCTAGCTCATACCTCCTTCCCCAGTTTGAAATGGCAACTGACCTCTGTTTCCCCGTTCATTATTCTGCATCCCCAGTGCCTCTCATCTTATAAAGATTCCCTCTGTGAGGAGTTGTTTTGAATGGGTATAAATTTGCATTTATATAAGATGAGTAAGTCCTAGAGATCTGCTGTACAACATATCGCCTACAGTTAACAATATGATATTGTGCACTTAGAAATTTGTTAAGATGGTACTTCTCATGTTAAGTGTTCATACCACAAAACAAAAACAAATAAAACCCTAAAGGTCCACAGGAAAGCTTTTGGAGATGATGAATGTGTTTATTATTCTGGTTGTGGTGATGGTAGCATGAATGGATACATATATCCAAACTCACCAAATTGTAGACATTAATTTTGTGTGGTTTTTTGTGTACCAGTTATACCTCAGCAAATCTTGAGGTGAGGGGGCCTCCCATTGTTTCTTGATTTCAGACTCCACTTTCAACATTCTTGAGGCTGTCTCTCCTGCTGGTACTGTGACTTCTGTCCCTCCCCACCCCCAAATCCTACCATCAGTTCTCCTGGTGTATCGAATAAGACAGAAACTCCTCAGCATGGGTGGCCCCATGGTCGTCCCTTTGTCCTTTCTTGTAACCACTTTTCTTGTCTCCTGCTTTTATGGGTCAGTAGGGTTCTCCCTTTCCTCTGTTCCCTCCTGCCATTCTTGAGGTAGAATTAAGCACATTCTCTTCGGTGTTCCCTGAGCACCTATACACAGGGTTTCTCAACCTTGGAACTGGTAACATTTTGTGTTGGACAATTCTTTGTGCTACATTGTGGGATATTCAGCAGCTTCTTGGCCTCTACTCATAGCTACCAGTTACTGTCCTCCACACTCAGTTGTGACAACCACAAGTGTCTCCAGACATTCCCAGTGTTTCCTTGGTGACAGACCTCCCCTGTTAAGAACACTGCCCTGTATGTGCCTCTTCTGAAGTACTTATATTGCATGGCGAATATTTCCATCTTCATTCTGTCAGAGGTCAGTACATCTGTGGCTTCTAGAACAGTACTGAGTCCAGAGTGGCCCCCAGTCAGCACGTGTTCTTCGCTGCCTGACTGTACAGGCCAGGACAGTCGTTTGCTGCTGCTCTAGACAAATGAGAAGGGAAAGTCAGTAATTGTGGAGAATTTAGCTATTTGGAACAGTTTGATAGTTTGATAATACGATTTGCTTTGTAAGAAGTGAATTCAAGGAAAATATTCTATAATAGGCACGTGAGGGAAGTTGTACAATATCTTTTGTTAGAATTCTTTCAAAAAGAGACTCAATTTTTTAAAAGTGATTTATTGATTTAATTAATTTGTCAATAATACTTGAATTTTGTTTTGTGCTAGGGACTTTATTTATTCCTGGATGAAATAGTCCTGCCTTTTTATGGCCTTTAAGACTTTTCAGATAGATATGCTAGGAGGAACTATACTACAGTGAGATAAAATAAGTCACTGCAGCAGAGATTTCCAAGATAGGTAACTGAGTCTCATACTGTCAGCAGATGCGGCCTGTGGGTGTGTATAGGGGCAAATTCCAAGTAATCTTAATACATTGATGCTTTGTAGGATTGAGCAATAAGAAGTGTCCCCCCTAGATTTGCTTTTATTCATCTTTATTTTAGTGAATTTGGAGAATTTGTGTTTAAGATAGCAGTGGCTCAAAATTAGCATGGTCATGAAGCATTTGATACTTCCTTTATGCTGTATCTTAATGATTTTCCCTCCTTTACCTGAATGTCTGTAATATAAAGCATAATGTGGCAAGGATTCTGATCTCATGGCCTAGTCTGTTTGTAGAGGTGTATGTGAGTGAGACCCCTTTTAATCACTCGTATAATGATTGGTGGCTCCCTGTTGTTAAACCACAGTTATTGATCCATCATCGCTGAAGTACATGGCTGAAGGAACTGGTGCTGTCAGGCATTGATTGACTAGGAAGGAAGTGTAGAGCTATTCTAACTCACTTTTATTTTCATCAGCAACAGTTACAGTAGAGACTTGTGCAAGACCTCCATGATGGAACATCATTTTTCCTGCATTAAGAGGTGTCTGATGTGACTGAAATTGCTGGGATAACTCAAACTGCTGCATTTAAAATATTTAGAACAGAATAAACTGTCCAAAACCTTCTTATCTGACTTGGCTAATGGTTCAGGCTCTGGAAAATAAATTTGGGGGTGTGGGGATGGGTAAAAAAGAACAGATCTAGCATAAAATTGTTCTAAAGCAAATTTAGCAACCTGTATGTTAATATTTTACTGAAGAAATATATCTACACAAATTATATTTGTGTAGCAAAGTGTATTTTTGTGTAAGTTAAATTGTTTAATGGCTGTTCAAATAATTAAGTTCGAATCATAATTAATAGCTGTCTTTTGGTACTGTTGTTATATTTTGGTCTATTTCAGGAGGATTTGGGACCTGCATGCACAAATATTTTAGATAAGGATATAAACTGAAGATAACAAAGATAATTATTATAAGTGCCTATCTTTCATTTGCATAACTTACGTACATTTTAACATCTGAGATGAGCATTGTTTATTTTAATGGACTCTTTAATAATGCTTATGTTATGCCCTGAACTCTAGTTAGAATGAAAATGGACAAGAACAACAAAAATAAATGGTGTTGGGGTTCCGCAGAGGGAAGATGGGAGGAGTGCGTTAAGAGAGTGAAACCAAAAGAGAGGACAAAAACTACAATTTCTACTGTAGTTGCCTGAGAGCCTGTGCTTTTGTCCCGGTCTCTGAATGTTTTATTTTTGTTATAATTACAGCATCTTGCCTGCACTTTGTCCCTCTGATCCTTTGTTAAAGCCCAGATCACTCTGTGCAGACTGCGCTTGTAGGTGTGATTTATTGAGTGACAAGTAGCTGTAGGGTAGAACACCCGCCTCTGTACCTGAGTAAAGTATTAGACATCACAGAGCTGGGGCAGGCAGGAGGGGGGCCAAGGAAGGGGTGGGGGAGGCGAAAAGCAAAGAGCAGTAACCAGCAGCTCCTGGATACAGATCAGACAAGAGGTTCTGCCACAAATCACCTAGAAACATGTCAGACGCTGCATGTTTGTTGTTTTACACTGAGGGCACAGCCGTAGTCCAAAAGTATTGATTCTTTTCTTTGTACAGAGACAGAGACTGTCAGACCTAGCAGGCTGACCTTGGTATGGTGCAGACAACTATTCCCCACCCTGCCGACCAGATGAACCCCACAGGAACAGCCTAGGCAAGATATGCCAATGTCCACTTCACAGGCACAGAGAGAAACCGATGCCTGCTGAAATGGCTCCTTCTGTTTCCCAAACACTTCCCCCGCCGGGCCCCCAGAGTGCTGCTTGTGACAGAAAATTGGAGGCAGGATTCTTGGAGGGAGTGTGTGTGCTTTTTTTTGTGTGTCTCAAAACACACAAAAAGAAGCCCTTTTTATTTCATTTGTCTGTGAGATAAACTGAAGGATGTCTGGGCAATGGTGTGTATGTGTGTGCATTTTGTGTTTAAGGAGGCAAGAGGAGATAGTTTATTTTCTGTTTGTACATATCGAAGGGGAGATTTCTGTGTGTGGGCGCTTACATTTGTGAGTGTGTGCGTTTCCCCTCTTTTCTATTTCAAAAGCTTTGGTGAGATATGGGGAAGAGTAATCAGCTGTCACACTTAATTGATCTGCAGTTATTTTAAAAGTTGTTTCACAGTAAAACTACACAGACCCATTTATCCATATGAATCTGCAGTTCTCTTTATAGTCTTAAAATCCACTGTACTCTTTTTTTTTTTGAGATGGAGTCTCGCTCTGTTGCGGGGGCTGGAGTGCAGTGGCGCGATCTCAGCTCACTGCAAGCTCCGCCTCCCGGGTTTACGCCATTCTCCTGCCTCAGCCTCCGGAGTAGCTGGGACTACAGGCGCCCGCCACCTCGCCCGGCTAGATTTTTTTGTATTTTTTAGTAGAGACGGGGTTTCACCGTGTTAGCCAGGATGGTCTCGATCTCCTGACCTCGTGATCCGCCCGTCTCGGCCTCCCAAAGTGCTGGGATTACAGGCTTGACTGTACTCTTAAACCATTTTGCAGCATTAAAAAAATTCATTTATTCTGAAAATCAAGTAATTTTAAACTAAAAATACTAGTTTGTAATTTAGAAATCATCGACTATAAACACAAACGTATAATCCCCAACATTTTGAAATCAAGAGTTCAAAACTTGATCCTATAAACCATTAGGAAGTAGGGCCCACAGGGTGCCCTTGAGGAAGTATACCGTATCTTCTGTTGGGCTTGGTGTGTCAAGACTTGGGTTTGCCAGAAATGCTTGCCTCCAAGTGGAAGGTGTTTCTGTTACTCTTTGCTGAAGCTGGGTGTTCTATTTTGACTAACAATAACAGGGAGGATGCCTTTCTCCCTTTCACTTTTAGGAATGTTGTTGCATGCACGACTCCTGTCCATAAGATTGAGCTGTCCATGAGGAAAACTCTAGTAGATTTCAGATTTGCCCGAAGAAAAATATGAAGCACACTGATGGGGAAGAAAAGTGGTGATATCATGTGCACTTAGGGTGTGAAAACCTCTCCTTTAAAAATGAGGTTTCTCTTTTTCAAATAAAATAATGCAGACAGGTTCAGTGTCTGTAATAGTATATTGCATTTGTATAATTCACCTTAAATCTTTTATTAAAATGAATTTTTTAAAAAGTAGACCACTGAAGATAAAAATAACAAGTAAGGCATCTTGAATTCTTTATTCACTTTCATGAAAAGCCCCATTATTTTCTACATCTCCATTTTCACATTCATCCTATTTAAGTCACTGGTTTGGCAACCTAAAAGAAAACCCAATGGTTAAAAAAAATCGTTTGTTTTATAGTTAATTTTTACTTGTTTTTAAAGTACGAGATCTCTGTGTGGTATTGAGTTTTGCAGACTCCTGAGAAAAAAAATTTCTAATAAAAGTGCTATTATCTGAAAACAATGACTCAGTTAATTATTTTGGTTT
>NW_012122487.1:6313932-6362233 GCF_000951035.1 Colobus angolensis palliatus
AAATAAATAAAAAATAAAATGGGAGGTGAGGAACTCATATGCTGTGTAAGAAATACCATCTAAGAAAAATAATAAGAAAAATAATGCAGAGACTAGATTGGGAATGGTTTAGGATCTGAACACTCAGGATTGGTATTTCTTAACAGTATTTTTTATTTTAATTTATACATGCTAATCGTCTTTCTCTCTTCTCCGTATATGTTATACTCACTTGATTTACTACTGAAATTATATTGCTTTTGAAAGTGTCAGTTGAGTTATCCCTTGCCTTGTTAGTATCATGTTTGATTTCTTGGACAGAGACATAAATCACTATATAATATGCAGGTCTTTTGAAGATGCACCCAAGGTTTATTGCCAGTAACAGACTAGTGGCCTTATGTGGACTTTCCATGAATAAAACAGATTGATGAGCCATTTTATAGCATCGCAAGCTGTATTATAAATACATCACCCTTTTCAGTAATTTAACGTGAGGAACAGCCTAATGAGCTCCCAGCCATGATCAGCCAGAGCTGGGAGTTTTGTTTAGCTTCTAGGACAAGTGACTGGTGGAGGGTAAGAAACTCAAACCCTGTAATGTTTTCCCCAGTTCTGTGACAAAATCTTTGTAATAGGAATCGTTTGAAATAATAGTAAAGTAAAGCTGCATTTAGAATCTGTCACAGTAATAAAGGGAAATATAAAGTGGGTCTGATTTTGCTTATAGCTGAAATCTAAGGTTAAGATGATAGGCTTCTTAAGTTACTTGTTTTTCTTCTTTTACTGATTGAAGTCATCAACAAAATTGAATCAGCAAATTATCATTTTGAAATATACATGATATAATATCTACTTGATAGCTTGGAAAAGGAACAGGTAGATATAGTTACAACATTGTAACGGTCTCTTTTGAAAGTATAGCTTAAGATGACCATTGTTTCTGTATTCAGGCCTTCTCTTTTGCGCAGCTTATAACACTGTACCTTTATTTTTTCATTAATCCTTACAGTATCCCTGTGGAGTAGGATGAGTGGGTGGCATCTTAGGGTAAACAGTTACTATCCTTTCTGGTGAGGAAACCAAGGCATATAGAAATGGTTGTTTTTAAAGAGTTATCCAACTAGAAAGAAAAGCAAGATAAAATAAATGAATTTTTAGAAGTGAAAAATATTTTGCATTACATATAGCACATATCAGTATTTAGAAAACTTACACAAACGTAACTTTGTGGATCTATAATTTTCTAAAAGTTTGGAAAGTAGGCAACACTTAGGATTGAAAAAGGCATAACTTTGTAAATAATTCTTTTGCTGCCTGGAAGCTGCAATATATTTTGAGCTAGAAGCTTCTATAAGATATTTCCCTTTTCTGAATGCAATTGATTATGCTATACTGCGTAATACTACATTTACCTATATATATCCAGTTAAAACTGTATTATGCATTTATAGAAGTCAGACTTTGGTCTGAAATGCCATTATTTATAAACACAAATCAGTGAGTAATTAGTCTATTGTGTAAAGAAAATAAAAAAAATTTTTGAAATAATCTTTTCTACTATGAAAATAGCCAGGCAGTTTGGTGGACTCTGTTATTCATACTTCAGATGGGAATTGCCTTGAGTGTACAGGGAAGAATGAAGAACTGAAAAGGCTTTAATTGTCTTTACAGAATAGGTAAAAACAGCATATTTTACTGCTAAGACATGAACACATCAGTGATGCCCTAACCAGTTGGGCTCAGTCCTGCCTACACTGAGACACGAAGCACTTTCAATTTAAAAATATATCTAATTTAAATGGATTGGTCCTATTTATGTCCTCTGTTCCTTATTAAAAATGGTTGACAGGTAAAATTCCATTTAAGAATACCTGCAGACAGTCAATATTGTTTTGAATTTTAAAGAGTTCCTGTGTCTTGTGAATGACATTATGCCTTTAATATTCTGAATTCAGGGCAGAGTCCTTTTGAAACCAGCTGTGCATTTATCTCCATTTTTGCCTTCTTGATCTTTGCCTTCCTCTGCCATGCACTCAGGGTTGAGTGCCAACTGCGGGTCTAAGCTTATCAGATTGGATGAACCTCTTTGGTGTCTCCATTTTGGAAACCATGGGTGACAATTTAACGTTCCCCTAGCCCACGCTTTTAAAATGCAAGATTACAGAAGATTTATGAAGGCCTCTATGTCTCCGTACTCTGTTCTTTGGGGTACCCCAGAACTTTACCACTGAGCGAATGATCTTGGCATGTTAGTGTAGGCTGAGCCAAAACTTGTGCTATATTATTTATGATTCTGTAGCATTGGCCTCTCAAACGAAGTTTATTGACGTATCATCTGCAACAAAATTTTGGCTAATTCATATTTTATACATCCGAAATAGATGCCTTTCTCTTACAGATTGTGCCACTTGAACATAAAATAAGATTTTAAGCTTAAAAGATAGAAACAGGGGCCTATAGAAGTGGCTTTTCAAGCTTGTAGTCATTGGTAGTTTTTTAATCCTTAAACAAAACAAAACAAAGGCAAAGAGAATATACTTTTCCCTCTCCCATACTTTGCTTTTCTGTCTCTCATTGTACGCTCTTGTGCACCATTGCTCCTAATTTTCCTCTGAGTTTAGTGATAGTTCATAAGGAAAACATTAAGCATATGGAAAGAAAGATCTATCGCCAATGGACTCGATTCTCCCTTATGATTTATAAGGATCTGAGAAAGCAGTCTTCCAGGTCTTCTCTTCTCAAGGACTCTGGGAAAGTGTTGTTCAAAACTAATGGTTCTTAAAGAATTGGTCAGCTACAGACCACTAGCCTCTCAAAACACTGGCTGGTTAAGGTGGAGAGCACACACTGCTTTGCAACTCCAAGATGCAGTGGGTGTGCTGAGGCCCATGAGTCTGTACTGGAAGACCTTTGGAAATTCTGTGTTAGTCAGGCTCATTCTCTTTTTCACTGGATGTGCACACAGATTTTTCTAGATATCATTTGATATCCCAGTAGTGTACAAAGCATGGGATGATACATACATTTACACATTTACATATCAAAGATACACTTCTTTTTTTTTTTGAGACGGAGTCTCGCTCTGTCGCCCGGGCTGGAGTGCAGTGGCGCGATCTCAGCTCACTGCAAGCTCCGCCTCCCGTGTTTATGCCATTCTCCTGCCTCAGCCTCCGGAGTAGCTGGGACTACAGGCGCCCGCCACCTCGCCCGGCTAGTATTTTTTAGTAGAGATGGGGTTTCACCGTGTCAGCTAGGATGGTCTCGATCTCCTGACCTTGTGATCCGCCCGTCTCGGCCTCCCAAAGTGCTGGGATTACAGGCTTGAGCCACCGCGCCCGGCTCAAAGATACACTTCTATGTTTTTGTCTTTCATACGGAGTCTAAGGGGATTAAGTAGTTACGCTCTTTTAGCACATAAAGATATCATTGGTTTTAACTCAAAGTGATTGACTCAAACTATATTTTTATTATAGCTGGAATACCTTATACTTGTTAACTGCCCTTATGTGCGTGGTCACCTTTAGAGGGCATAATTCTACAAAAAAACTATTCCTAATGAATCGCAAATGGAGATGAGTTATGTAAGCTGTGTTAATTGTGTCATTTGCAAGATTGTCTAATGTGGAATTGGTCAAGAGACTGGAAACTGCTTGTCAAATGTTTCTCTTAGTTAATGTGATAGTTTGTGTTTTGCAGGTGACACAATTCACATAACTTAATTGATGGAGCCATCCCTTAGCTTTCCTTAGCTAAATTATGTTATTAAATATGTCATAATAGGTTCTGTCCTCATTACTTTGCATTCAGCGCAGTGAATGGTGTTTGTCCTATGACACCTCTCCCAGGTCCTTAGTCTTTGAGGAAGCCAAAGGAATTTCATGTTCAGAATTGTGTTTTTAAGCTGCTTTCCAGCATTACACACATCTCTCTCGTCTTGGCTAATAGAACCTGGACGTGTTCTCAATCACTACTATCACTATACAGTCCTTATTTAGCCCTCCGTCGACCAACTCTGTCATTTCTCCTCAGAGTTTGGCATCCCGACGTTCTACTATCTTAAATAGAAACCCAAAGAATCTCTGAACCATATAGTTTTAGTTAAAAACAGCCAAGTGCATGGCAGTAGTAACTATGACAATAATTGCAATAGTGGAGCAGTTTTCCTTTTTCATAGCATCTGCCTCATCTAGGAAATCTTCACATTAGCAGCAGAGCATTTATCTCTTTAGTGAATAATTTTTTATGTTTGCCCATGTCTGTTGCTTATTGCTGAGAAGCTTCATATGTCTTTTTATAAACACACACACACATTTTTATTGAGTACATTGGGGACTCTCTGTAATTTTGTCTTCAAAGGGACCAGTCTCAGAGATACTTTACAGTGATTGCCTTTTAGTATTTAGTTTCTGTCACTTCATTTTTTCCAGTGGTGGGAATTTATTTTTGTTAATAATGTATCAAATTTTTCAAAATTGGGAGATGGTTGAATAAGATTAGAAATATAGTTTAGTTCATGGCAATGGAATAGACTACCTGATCCACAAGTCAATGTGAATAGCATATTGATCTAAATATATAAGGTACCTTTATTAAATCTGCCTAAGAGGATCATATTTAATATTTATTTTCTAGTGAGCAGTATTTTACTTACTAAATTGATAGGAATACACATATTGTTGAATCTCTTATTTTACTTGAAAAATTCTGTTGAAGACTACTTTATTCTTTACCTGATAAACACTTTCTCTCCCTCATTCTCAAAAATCTCATCATGGTTGCACTTGGATGAAGCTTCTTCATAAAGTTATTGTCATCTTAGACTTTTCCCAGAAGCATCATCATAGGGGAAAAATGGTTGTGTAATAGAAGAACTCTCTCTGCATTCTATACATTGACCATTCATTATCTCCAATTTGGCTACCCTTTGACCTCCTTTCCCTTAGCCACATAGCTAACCAGGTTGGCCTCTGACAAAGTCTGTCTAAGGATGTTATTCTTCCTGTGGTCTCCCTTTTTCTTTCTACCTTCTACCGGCGCCCACCTGTACCACACACATTCCACCAATTCTCTGTGCAGACTTGACATCAGATTCCACCCCAATCCTTGTTATGTAACCTACCACCTACCCCTTTTTGGCAAGGGACACTGGAGTCAGCAAGTTGCAACAAAGAGTGGAGTTAATTGGAACATGTGCTGTGCTCAAATCTCAACAAAGAAGGGCTGATAGACATCAGGAAAACACAACCATATGTAGATGTTTGCTTGAGAAATATGAGTATACATGGGAAATATCATCTACAACCAGGTTGCATTTAAATAAAATCAACCATCATTCTCCTCTTTGTCTTCTGACACCCCTTTCCCCCCACATGTAATACTTTTAACTTGCTCTCTCATGTCTGCTCATGGGTGGGCATGGCCTGCTAAACTGACAAATGAAACAGATCTGTCTGTGATACTTCATATGGGGAACCTCATGTAACTTACACCTGGGACTCAGCTATGGATGACATCCCAGTGGACCCTCTATGCATTCCCAGCTGTTATAATATGTCTCATACCTTTTGTGACCTTTTCTTCTATTTTTGCATCCCTTCTAGAATTTTAGGATTTTTTTTTTTTTTTTACTTAACCCCTAATTTCTTAAACTTGGGTACAGTTTGCACACAATAAAATAGACCCATTTTAAGTGTACAGTTTATGAGTTGTGACAAATGTGTATACTCATATTAAACTATCGCCCCAACCAAAGTACATATCATTTTCTTTACCCCATAATGTTCCCTTATGCCTTTTCCAGTTAATCTCCTTTCCCCTGAGGCAACCATTATTTTGATTTCTCATAATAGATACATTTTACCTGTTCAATAACTTCATATAAATTGGATCATACAGTATGTACTATGTTGTGTCTGGCTTTTTTTTTTTTTTTTCAATATAATGTTTGGAGGTTTTATCCATATTGTGTGTATTAGTAATTTGTTTCTTCTTTATTACCAAGTAGTATTTCACTGTAAACAACAGCCATTTAAAAAATGAACGTTTAGACATATTTTATGAGTCGTTTCTGTATAGTGGAAACATCTTAAAATTGCAACAACTCTTGAGTTTAACAAATAGTTGACTGTCATCGGGCTTTTCACTACTTCCCTGCCCACGGGTGCTGGAATTCCCCAGCTGCGGGCTGAATGCCCATCCCAAAGTCTCAGGCTTCTGGGTATTCTTGGTTCACATCCTGAACCTCAGAAGGAATGGTGACCTCCAGTTCACTGAGATGGTTTAGAACATCTTAAAACTCTTGCTGTCCTTCCTTATGTTGTGAAACTATTTTGCTAACTGGGAGGTAGATGTGTTTCTGTGTACAAGTGCGGATTCTCAAACAATACGAAGCCCTTTTCAGAACCCTGTGGAATGACCTGAAAGGAACTTTTTCTTTGAGAGTCTCCTGATACGTATTTTCGATAGTGTATCCTGCCCTCAGGGTTTTTCTCTGTAGGTTTTGAAGGCTTCAGAAGCCCCAGAATGGTTCTGGACCTGAGTTGCTACTTGAGAGGTTCTTAGGACAGAATGCTGGGTGATTAGGTTAATAATACTTATTCTTAACTATTTAACCATTATAAGCAATAGGCTAAGACTTTATGTATATTATTTTGTATATAATCTAACATCCTGTTTATGTTAATACTGATATTATTCCCACTTGCTAGCTGAGGAACATAAGCCTAAATAGCTTACCCATGGTTATTGTACAACTCTTATACTGTAATGGGACAAGAATGTGATTCTAGATCTGACATCTAGTCCCACCAACATTCTATTCTCAGGCCCACAAATACTTTCTGGACATCTCTGCCCAAGTATAAAACATGCAGTGTGGTAATGTATATGTGTTTAGTATTGGGTCTAAAATATCCAATGTAATATAATAGTTAAGTTGTTGAATATTATGAAAAGTATAAAAATGTGACGTGAACTGGAGCCTCTAACTGCATTGAATTCTTTTCATTTAAGAGTCTTAGAACATGTGAAAAGGCAAAAAATAATAATGTTTTATAAAGAATAGTAGTAGTAAGAACTGTTGTGCACATTTTGAAGATGAAGATTTTGAGACAAGATTCTTTAACTTTTCCACAGCAATACAGAGTTAGAAGAAACCTAGACTGTCTCCCTGTGCCTCTTCCTCTACTTTTTCAAGTCTTCTTTTTCTCTTATCAAAGCCAAGGTTCAAGAAACATTATTGTTATCTTTTTTACCTGCGAGTCATAGACAAGGACTAGAGAAATTCTTGTACGTGTTAAGAGTTTACCTAAGGCCGGGCACGGTGGCTCAAGCCTGTAATTCTAGCACTTTGGGAGGCCAAGACGGGCGGATCACGAGGTCAGGAGATCGAGACCATCCTGGCTAACACGGTGAAACCCTGTCTCTACGAAAAAATAAAATTAGCCGGGCAAGGTGGCGGGTGCCTGTAGTCCCAGCTACTTGGGAGGCTGAAGCAGGAGAATGGCGTAAACCTGGGAGGCGGAGCTTGCAGTGAGCTGAGATCCGGCCACTGCACTCCAGCCCGGGTGACAGAGCAAGACTCCGTATCAAAAAAAAAAAAAAAGAGTTTACCTAAGAGACTATTATGACAGCAGTCAGGAATGATTTCTTTAAAATATATAAATGTAGTGTCTTCATCATGGCTTAGATTTATAAGGCTGACGACTTTGTGAAGCAGAGAAAGTTGAAGAGTTAGGGGCTGCTTTGCAAAGTGTACTTTGGAACGGGTTCTAGTTTCTTTCAAACTTTGAAGAGAAAGAGAAAAAGCAAAATAAGTACCTAAATCAACACTAGCCAAAAGAAAAGAAAGAAAGAGAAAAGAAACCTGCAGAAGGCAGCAGCTAGTCTCCATTGGGAAGCTCTTCCCCTCCTTGACAGTTGCTGGGCTGGCTGTACACTGTTTGATATGTGCTACTTATTTTTACTGTCTCTCTTTCTGTTTCTCTCTTGATGCTCTTAGGCTGACATTGTGTTAACTGTCTTATGCCACTGATTACATCTTTCCTTTCATCTTTGTTATGAATAGTTTAAAGGATAAATTGTGATTTTCTATAAAAACAATACATAAGCTTAAAGAAAAAGATGAACATTTTAGAGAATTTGGGATTATTCAGAATCCCTATGACTATAAATGACTTAGCATATCTAGAATGCACCAAGTTGATTTATTTTTTTCTATTGATAGTCATCATGATTAGATAGTACCAGCTTTAATTTTAAGTTTTGTTGCCTGTGAAGTTTATTTTCAACGTTCAGTACCATCCAAAATAGAATCTTTTTTCAAAATTTTAATCAAAACATATTTAAGGTACATGGAACATCAGGGATCACTTGATTCAACCTTGTCATTTTTGTGCTCATCTTGCAATAACTTGACGGGACCACCTAAGGTTATTCTAGAGATCTAGACTCTTTTCCTCTTTTTGCCCCTTGACTCCGTTGATAAATTGAGAATGAAAATATCTCTCTGGAATATCTTTTGATTTGGTATGTATAGGAAACTTTGATATCATTGTAGAAAGGCAGAATAGAAATAAAAGATATTTCAAAGTCTTTTGATGTAGGTTACCATTTGTAAATCTGTGAATCTCTGCTTTGACTTCCTGAAAGGTTATCAGAAAGCTCTTCTAAGGTTCTCTTGGGGTACTTATTACAGGCATATAGGTGTAGCCCTACCCCTTTCCACACCACCCATAGGTTCTTCTGAAAGTTTATGGTGTTAAGAGAACTCAAGATCTTTAAAACTGGCTGCTTGTTCCTATTGTTCTTGAGGAAAATTGTGCTAAAGAAAGCTATTTGAAGATTTCTTTAATATAAAATCTTTAATCTTAAACCATGCTAAGGAAGGTCAATTTGGGGGCAGAAAAAGAGCCATGTATTTGTCCCATTTACTCCAGAAGAAGCTGAAAATGATATTTGAATACCAGCTACCCTTGTAAGTACCAAGAAACATCAGATATGATTGCTGCTCTTCACATGCTTAGAATATAATTTCTCCATATTTTTTTCATGCAAAAAAGCAAAGAATTCTAGAGTTAAAAGTAAGAGGGACCTAAGATCATATATAGTGTGGCTCCTAAGATCCTGTATCATAGCCAGTGTAATAAAAGTTGAATCTTTGCTAGAGGGGACTATGTGTGGATATTTTTTTCAGTTTCCATAGGTGATTTAAATATACAGCCAAGGTTGAAAACCATGAATGTGGATTCCAGACCAGCCTTTCTTACTTATGTATGGGGTTGCTGAGATTTACAGAAGGTAAAATTATTCTGTGAGTAGATAACTAATTATTTGAGACCCAAATTCTGGTCTCCCAGGTTTTGACCTGAGCTTTTCTTAGGACATTATATGTATTGTTTTGTTTTGTTTTGTTTTTGAGACAGTCTTGCAGTGTCACCCAGGCTGGAGTGCAGTGTTGTGATCTTGGCTCACTGCAACCTCCACCTCCCAGGTTCAAGTGATTCTCCTGCCTCAGCCTCCCGAGTAGTTGGGATTACAGGTGTGTGCCACCATGCCCGGCTAACCTCATATGTTTTAATCCCAAGTTAGTGCCAGCTATATATAGAAAAGACAGGTCTGTGATCATTATTCATTTGTGTAGGTTTCTTTCTACTATGATAATCATAGCTCAGTTTAGGGAGCATTTACTGTTGGCCAGGCACCGTGACAGCAGTTTTACAGGGTTGCTTTCTTAATTAAGTGTACTCATATTCCTGTTTCACAAATGAGGAAACAGGCCCAAAGAGTCTTGTCTACATTTTTAGAGCAAGAGTAAGTGGAAGTGCTGGAATTGGAATCCTGGTAGTTAGATTCCAGAACTGTGTCTCTTGAACTACTTAACTGTACCTTCTCCTAGAAGGATTTGATTATTACTTTTCATTCCAAAACAAAGTTTTGTGTAGACTATTTAAGCCATAGGGACTGTAGACTGTATTTTGAAAGCCAAAATTAAGAAAACAAAAAATGTGGCCCCAAGGCACTCACTGTTTTTCTTCCTTGATTCTTGAATCTTAAGAGAGCATGGGATATTAGTGATGACAGTCTTCCTACGGCCAAATGGACACTTGGCCACTAGTTGTAGATTTGCTTCAAAGATTTTGTGTCCTCAGAAGTGAAAGAAAAATTTTAGTGAGGTGCATGCTGTGGGAAGGGTGGTTTGGTCAGTGGTTTTGTAGTATGGTTTGTGTTGTTTTCTCAGTGTGGAGAAAATAAGGAAAGCTATATAGTAAGGAAGAATATGTTAAAATATGTACTCTACCTTTCAAAGAAAAGTCCAGGGTGAGTAGCAATACTAGTGCCACCTGAAAGAACTTTGGAGATGTTTCTTAGGTCAGAATGAAAAGCCGTTGCAGTATTGCCTGAAATAGCATTGAGACTTGTTAATCTTTACCGATACTGTTTTCTTTCTCCTTTTCCTTAAAAAAATCCTTATGTGCTTGCTTTAAAATATAAAAGTGAAAAACAAAACTTGTATTATTAGTTATAATTTCAAGGATAAGGAAGTGGAAAGAGCATGTTGGCAAGGTAATTTTCTAGTATCAGATGAGTGTTTCAGTAGAAGGGTCACTACTTATTTTGGCTTACAGAACATGATTGTAAATCAGATGATAAATGTTGCTTAATAACTTGCTGCATTGCATGTTTACTTATTGCGAAGGAAAAATCTTTAACCAGTAATTTAGTAGATATTTGCCTGTGACTTTTAATTAAATGTTAACAGCAAACAGAAAAATGGCCATTCCATTAAATAGCATCATCTTACATGGTATTTTGATTATTTCTTGGCTTGTTCCAAAAAAAGGGAATTCTCATGTGGGAATGATGGCTGTAGCTTAGAGAGAAAGAGAATTTATGTATTTGATTACATAGTTGATATATATTTAACATGGCCATATCTTTGTATATATGCTTTATTTCATTTGATCCATATACCCCCATTGAAATGTAACATTTATTTGGACTAGAAGTTTTGGAATCTTAGCCGGAACCACTGATTTCAGACACTTATGTGATAGCAGGAATGTTTAGTCCAGTATGTAATTTGCATCTGAATACTTTATTAATCTAGAAATTTTTAGTGGTGAAATTAAGTTATCTTTTGAAATAGTCTCTCAAATTTGACTAAACAATCAGGAAATTAATTAAATAGAGGCAACAGATTGGGATAGTAAACCTATTTGTAATAGTCATGATAGCTTACTGTAAAATATCTGAGAAGGTGCCTCAGTAAATTTATTTGGTGTGGATTTTTATGTTTCCCAGACATGGAAAAGGGAAAGTTCTTGAAGGAGAGAAGAAATGCCCCACTCACCTGACCACTTCTTTTCTAAGATCTTTTCCATGATTTTATTTTGATCATCTCACTGACTTTTTGAATAATTTGCAATCTGAAGTATTTTGAAAAATTGTCATACTGTGCATACTACACATAGTGTGATTACTTTTGTGCAGTGATTTAAAAAAGTAATCCGTGGTCTTTCTTTGAGAATGAACTTTTCTGGTAATGCTTTCTACAACACAGAACAACAAAGCCTTCATTCTTCGTATTTTCCAGTGGTTACTTTATCCAGTAATTCTCATGAATTTCTCTCTTTTTTTTTTTTTTCTCATGAATTTCTCTGTGAGCATTTCTAAAGTCTTGTTCTGAGGGTCCAATTTCCTGTATTTACATCCTGGCACATCCGTAAATGCTCACAGTAATGGTATTTTAACTCTTTCTAGAGCTGTGAAGGTACTGCTCCTTGAGTTCTTAGACACCTCTCTTTCAAGTAACAGGATCCTAGTGTTAGTTTCATTGTAAGAACTGAAATCCAGAGGCTGGATGTCCTGTGACCACAAGGGGCAGAGCCAGGTCTTGGTTGCAGCTGTTTTCATGCCCAGTTTGGGCTCTTCCCTAGCTAACCTGTTATGCTGCAAGCTAAAGTTTACAAATTTGATGCCTCCTGTTGGGGTATTTCTGAAGGGGGTGTATAGGGTTATTAAACTCTCTTAAAATACATGCCTAAGGTCATGCTTAATGTATATGGCAAACCATCCCTCCCAGTTTCTTGCATAAACTTGAATATTTTCTACACGTTTTCGTAGCCTAATAGAATGACCTTTTAATTAAGTTGTATAATTTGAAATGTTGAAGTACGATAAGAGCAGGAGGACCCTCTGCTTTCTTTGGAAACTATTAACCAGTAAATGAAAATTTAGTTGAAAACTAGTAGTTAATAATTGCCATTTTCTAACATGAAAGGATTTTATCCCTCATGTGTTTTGTTAAACATTGTAAAAGTGTCAAAATTAGCTGAACTCTCATGTATTTGTATTTAATATAATCTGTTTAGATGATCTGGATATGAAATGTGATGGAAATGACGGCTGTAGCTTAGAGAGAGAGAGAGAGATTGAGACCCTCTCTGAATATTTGGTTTCCAGATTTAGTCACCAGTGCACTTACTTTGTTACTCTTGGCTTTTGTAGTCTGAGGACTTTGTTTTCTTCTTTTGCTTAATTTTCTTAACCTGAAATGTGACTTGGCAAAATTAAGGACAGAGGTGTATCAGATTCTTTGCTAGTCTCTATTTTTTTTATGAAGAAGAGATTTGTATTACTACATTTTATTTAAAATCTTTAGAAGAGCTATAATAGATATGGGTTCATAGATCTGTAAAAATCAAAATTGCTCTTTAAAAGTCCCTCTAACTGTCTGTCACTAATGGGGGGAAAATATAATCCACTTTGGATTTTTTTTTTTTTTTTTTAAATGAGACTAGGTCTCACTCTGTTGCCCAGGCTAGAGTATAGTGGTGTGATCATAGCTCACTGCAGCCTCAAACTCCTGGGCTTAAGCAGTCCTCCTCCTTCAGCCTTCCAAGTAACTAGGATGGCAGGAATGCATCACCACACCTGGCTAAGTATTTAAAAGATTTTTTGTAGAGATGGAGGTCTCGCTATGTGGCTCAGGCTGGTCTGGAACTCTTGGGCTCAAGCGGTCTTCCTGCCTCAGCCTCTCAGAGCACTGGGATTACAGGCATGAGCCACTGTGCCTGACTTGAGATTTTTTTTTTTTTTTTTGAGACGGAGTCTTGCTCTGCAACCCAGGCTGGAGTGCAGTGGCTGGATCTCAGCTCACTACAAGCTCCGCCTCCCGGGTTTACGCCATTCTCCTGCCTCAGCCTCCCAAGTGGCTGGGACTACAGGCGCCCGCCACCTCGCCCGGCTAGTTTTTTGTATTTTTAAGTAGAGACGGGGTTTCACCGTGTTAGCCAGGATGGTCTCGATCTCCTGACCTCGTGATCCGCCCGTCTCGGCCTCCCAAAGTGCTGGGATTACAGGCTTGAGCCACCGCGCCCGGCCCGAGATTTTTTTTTATGTGTTTTCACATGTGTTATTGTAAGGTTCATTTGGTTTTGTTGTTATTGTTAATATGGACATAAAAAATTTGATATGAGAATTAACAAAGAGGCACTCACTAACATAAAGACAATAGAAAAGAGAATATAGTGGTAGCATTCAACAGTGGTGTCTTGAGATTGCAATTATTTCTTAAAACTTGAAATCATTTTTGAAATATATATGTTAGACCTATGTCTACAGAAATAAACATGCCAGACACTGAGCTTTTCTTCTTTCTACATGTTGGTAATTAGTAAGCAAATGCTAAAATTTAATACTAGAAAAACATGACCAGATTTTTCCCCATAGCTTAACAGAGACCAATAATAACATTGTTATGAATATAAATTTTCATTATTTCTGTTATTGAACTAAAATTTGGTTTTGATAAAATGTCTCCTGAAGTGTCATCCAAGAATACTTTATTAATTTCTGTTTTTTAAAAAATAAGTACAGTAATTTTTTTTAATAACCTCAAACTTACCAAGTTCACATTAAGGAAAAGTTTCTTTTGAGGGAAAATAGCCTATTACATATGACATCCTTTTTCTTCTTATGAGAGTTTCTTAAACGTTGGACTTTTAGGCCGGGCGCGGTGGCTCAAGCCTGTAATCCCAGCACTTTGGGAGGCCGAGACGGGCGGATCACGAGGTCAGGAGATCGAGACCATCCTGGCGAGCACGGTGAAACCCCGTCTCTACTAAAAAATACAAAAAAACTAGCCGGGTGAGGTGGCGGGCGCCTGTAATCCCAGCCACTTGGGAGGCTGAGGCAGGAGAATGGCGTGAACCCGGGAGGCGGAGCTTGCAGTGAGCTGAGATCCGGCTACTGCACTCCAGCCCGGGCGACAGAGCAAGACTCCGTCTCAAAAAAAAAAAAAAAAAAAACCTTGGACTTTTAAAATGTATTTTCAAATCAATAATAATTGAATCATTATTCTTAAGTTACGTTGCTATGCTAGACATTATTACTTTCTAATTATTATCTTTAACTTTTGCAATTTATGTTATCATTGTGTTTAGATGTTACATTCTCTACTGAGAATCATAAATCATATCTAGTGGTATTAAGTGAGGCAATTTATGTGCATTTAGAAAGAGACTCAATTTTACTTATTTAAAGTAAGTGGAGAGAAGGAAACATTAAAAATAGTATTATCCTATTCTATTTGGAGTTTGTCATTTTCTGTTTAGTATATCTTCGTAGATGAAGGCTTTTTTTTTTCTTTTAAAGGGTGTCTGTTTCTGGGACTATAGTTTTATGAGTGGAATGTCGCATAATGCATAATAATGTGACCTATATGTAAGGGTTTTACAAGTAATTAGAGGCATACAGGCCATTCGAGGGGTACAGGCAAGAACCTGAGCCTGAAGAATCGTGTGTAGGAGAAATCTTTGTAATCTTAAGACTTTGTTTGGGTGTTTAACTTATTAATATGTCTTAAATATTAAACATTCTTAATGCTGGACAGTTACAAGAATATTAAAAAATGTAAAATTATTTTTTCTTGCAAGTTTTCTGTTTTATCCAATAATCAGTAATGATCTGCCTTGATTCTTCAAAGTACTGTTGATGAATATCATTTGAGTTGATTTAGAAACAACTTTGTTGACGAAAAGTTTGCTTATGTGTGTATTTTTAACATTTTTGTGTCTATGCATATGGTTTCAGATGAGATAGGAAATGGAAATAACAAAACACTCTTAGGAAATCTTGTTTCTGTAGACGGCTCAAAGATGCCAGAAACCACGAGGCAGTGGAAATATCACGAGAAAGCTTGTTCCTACAAGACTCCCAGACTGGTTACCAGACCAAAGAAGTTCCCAGAAATTTAGCTTGAAGCAATCATTTAAAATTTAGGAGGCGGATCCAATCCTGCTCAGAGTCATCCATTGCTAATTATAGTTGCCTATGATGTCCCAGTGCTTTTGTTATCAGCCACACCTAAGTATATTTCTGAGTTTTTGCATGTTCCCTCCAAAATACATTCTTGCTGGGCACTTAAAAATCTGTTTATTTCACCGTATGTGTATTACGCCACGCCACAATACTGTTCACATTTTGAGTCTATTCATTTTTTTTCTTTTCCTGATATATCTTGTTCAACCTTGATGAAACAGATGGCTTTTTTTCTTTTAATCTAGTTTCATTTGTATCTTAAAATTTCTAGTATCCGGGGCACTGCCCTCACCCACGTGAGGCCTGCTTCGCTCTACAGGTGTTTTAGCTGCATGGTTGTGTGTACACGTCTTTTAAATACATGAGGCTGCTGACTTTTAGAAAAGTTACTGTTTTTATTTTTTTTTAAATAAATATTTTGGCCAGCCTCAGAAATTTAGTAATGGCTTTGAACACTTGGAACTAGCGTGATAAAGCCAAAGTTTATTATGTACTCTTGTGATTTAAATCACACACTGGGTTATTTTGGGGAGTTAGAGCAATCTGTTTGACACAGACAGGTCTTCCCTGGTGGAGGCTTGCCCCTGCATGTTCTGGATAGATGACTTTGATGTTGGGTGAACATCACAACTTGAACTGCTGTGTTTACACTGTAAGAATGCTTGCTGAATCTCTCACTGCGTCTCTCACATAATTCCAACTTCACTTTAGGTCTGAATACATGAACGGTAAAGGGGGAAGTTTCCTTTTAAATTTTGCTTGTCAGTTAGGCACTTTAAGAGTCTTATTTCTGTATGTGATTTCCTGTAAGAACTCATATATGGGGATTGTTATTGAGTAATTTTGAAAACAAAATTAATTCTATAACCTTTAATGTAGCTAATAAGAGCCATAAGGGTATGGTAAGAAAAGAAGGTAGAGAAAAAAAAAATTGCCTTTTTCTGTATGGCAAGAAGAAAAAAAAAAAATCAGAGCACTTGTCTTTGAACCATAGCAGGATTTAGTCTTAAGGGTCTTCTAGCTTGTTTTTCCCATTAGCTAGGAGAGCAATGTGTGAGTTTAAAATATATATATATATTTTATATATATGTATATATAATCATGGAATAATATGGAACAAAATATTTAAATTGAATCTAGATTTTGCAAAACACTCTTCTAGTTTACTAGTTAAATAAATGCTGTAGCTTCAAATAACATCCCACCTGTTTGACTTGTTTGAGGGTCTGGTGAGATGCAGAATTCCAGTAGCTTGGCTAAAAAAGGAAGAAATAAAAGATAGAGTAACACTTCCCTTCAGGTATTTTCCTGTTGTTCTTTAGATTTAGAATCTGTTATTGGATTCTTCTTTCATCTGTGCTTCATGGCATATAGATAAGTAGGCATTATGCAAAAAGCTTATCTAGCTGGGCGTGGCAGCTCACACCTGTAATCCTAGCACTTTGGGAGGCCGAGGTAGGAGGATCGCAAGAGCTCGGGAGTTCAAGACCACCCTAGGCAACATAGTGAGACCTTATCTCTACAGAAAATTAAAAAATTAGCTGGGTGTGGTTGCCTGCTCCTATAGTCCCAGCTACTTGGGAGGTTGAGGTGAGAGGATCGCTTGAGTCCAGGAGTTTGAAGCTGCAGTGAGCTGTGATTGTGCCACTGCACTACAGTTTAGGTGACAGAGCAAGACTCTGTCTCCAAAAAAAAAGGCTTCATCTAAAACTTGTATCTTCTAGAACTATGAACTATAGATGGTCAGACCTTCTTATTTTTATGTTAGCAGATATTTTTTTTCTGTAGATAATTTTTCAGCATTATGATTATATAACCAACATGCCAATATAATTTCACATTTTAGCCTTTGAGTCTGCTGGTTCACTCATCTTAACAGTCTCCATATTCTAAAATTCTAGAGTAGTCCAAGGAACATTCCTAAGATTGTTTTGCCATTTGCTTTGTGCAGATTTTGAGTCTTTTTCTCTTGTTTGAATTATTTCCAGTCTCTGAATATTAATAAAACAAACCAACCCTATTAATATATACCCTGTTCTACACGTTCTCTTACTTTTTGGGAACTCTTTTGTCCCCTGCCCTTACCACCATCCTACCCTTTGCCATATGGAGTGGGGAATGTATTGTTTGTTAGGTTTTAAATAAGCGAATTTGCCTTCTCTGTACTGAAGAAACCTTTATTTTTAAAAACTGATTATGGCCTCTAGGCACCAAATCTTAAACATTTCTGTGACTTATCTGTTGAGTTTATTATAGATTGTATCTAGAAATATATTCAGCTTGTTTGAGTTGCCAACAAAAGTTGGCCAAGAAATCTCTATAATAGAATTGTCTGTCCAATTTTGAAATATGACTTCAAATTATATCTTTTCCATACACACAAAAATCTGCAATATTAATTCGAGCTCTGTCCTAATCACAATTATTTTTTGTTACTTTCCAGTAAAATAGCTTTTTCTTATAAATTTTTGACTTAAAGACCAGACCACATTTATTAAAATGAAAAAATACTTGCTGTTATCAAAGTATTCAAAAGTATTATAAAATACTAAGTAAAGTTAGAGTTTGTGGCACATTGACTAACCAATTTTATCTGACAGTGACCAAGAAAAAAATACATAAAATTATGAAGTAAATAAACAAAATCAGTAATTTCCACAAACAAGTATGTTTATTCAGGAACACTGTTACCTACTAGTGTTCAGAGTAATTTCTGAATCAAGATAATTTCTGATGGTGTCTTTTAAAGGGTCCAGTTATCTTGTAACTAATGTGACATGGGATAAAATTAATCTCTTTTTAGCTACAGTGAGAAAATTTAAAAGCTTTGGCTTCATAGACTAAATATGTGTACAGACAAATTGCTGAAATAGTGCAGCAAAGAGTGCAAGAGAAACTGCAAAAGATACCCAAAGTTATAGTGTTTGTTATTAAGCATAGGTTATTTTGAAAATAGGTTTCCATATGGAGTGTATGGTATGTAATTTCTACAGACCACATTACTGATAGATTCTATCAAGTGGCACTGAACTCAAGCTACAATGTCCATAATGATACATGTAAGGAAATTGCTGGTGTTATTGGGTTGGATTAAAAGAAAAAAAAGAAAAACACCTTTATTAGTATGTGTTCCCCCTCCCTTCAGTGTACACTGCTTCTTAGGCTCAGACTTTGAGTTTAAGAATGAGATATTTGAAGATCTAATTATAGGATAATTTTGGTGACTAAGTGGCAGTAATTCTCAGAGGTTACTCTTAATAACAATAATCATATCTGGTTTACCTATTTGTCACCAGACAATATCCAGACTTCATGTGACTAATGGTGACAACTGTATTTTGAGAAATTTGGAAAATCACATAAGCTGTTGATGATACTCTCAAATCAGAATGTTTTAAATAGGGGACAAAGTAAAGCAAGCCCACAACTTAATAATAGAGGAATAGATACAGAATATTGAAGGAAAAAAATATATTGACGTTTGCAAAAGAGATGCTATTTCTATAGCATACCTAAGTCCATTGAATTAGCATAGTGGACAAATTGCAATTGGGGAATATTATTCATATAAATAGTCCTGTCAGAACATGAGATGAGCAGAGTCTTCTTGTGGAACAGTCTGTTTAGAGGAGAAGTACTAGTTAGGAATCACTTATATTCGCTGGTAAGCATCAAGAGAAACGCTTGGATAGGGTAGTTTAATAAACAGTGTCAGCACATTTAAATGGATTGTGACACTTTTATCTTTTGCTAAATAGCCTACAGTAAGCATTATTTTAGCATGTTATCAAAAAATAATTTTAATATATTTTACACCCTCTGAAATTCTGACTTATACATTGGGGTATATTTTTGGTAATTCAGAAGAGATTGATTGAAGAATCTTCTTTAAAAGTTGCATTTTAAGGCCGGGCGCGGTGGCTCAAGCCTGTAATCCCAGCACTTTGGGAGGCCGAGACGGGCGGATCACGAGGTCAAGAGATCGAGACCATCCTGGCTAACACGGTGAAACCCCGTCTCTACTAAAAAATACAAAAAACTAGCTGGGCGCGGTGGCGGGCGCCTGTAGTCCCAGCTACTCGGGAGGCTGAGGCAGGAGAATGGCGTAAACCTGGGAGGCGGAGCTTGCAGTGAGCTGAGATAGGCCACAGCACTCCAGCCTGGGCGACAGAGCAAGACTCCGTCTCAAAAAAAAAAAAAAAAAAGTTGCATTTTAGGTGTTTTCTTTGGGTGGTTCTTGTAGCCATCACACAAATAAACATAGCTTAGGTTGCAAACTGCTATTTACTTGGATCTGAATAGGAAACATTGTCACGATGTTCTGATATACTGTATTTCCAGATACCTTAACAATTATTAGATAAAAACAATGAAGATGGAAAATATAGTAGAAATAATGATATTATAAAAACTTTTGAATGGTTTTAGTTGAAAACAAACCAAGAATATATTGGTATAGAAATAATTGCAAAGTAGAGCTACCACACTACCAAAAAAAAAGTTATTTGAGGTAGTTGCTGGAAGCAAAATTTTCACAGTTAGAAATGCTTTAAAAAGAGGCTCTTTTTTTTAAGTAGTAAAGAATGTGAGACTTTAGTTATTGTAACAGTAGGCTTCAGAGTAGCCATAAATGAAGTTTAGCTAGAGTAAGACTAACAGGGTTTTAATCTGTTGTTTTTCTAGTTAAGGCTTATTAATAACAGTTATGTAAGGCCTTCTTCATTTGTGCACTGGGACAGAACTAGAACCCTGGGCTCCCCATTTTGTTCTTTGGTACAGGGCCATCGTATTTCAGTAAATAGAGAGTTTTTTTTTTCTCTTCTTAGATATCCAAACAATGGCAATAATTTATAACTAACTGCTCTTCGTTATATTGCAGAGGCAAATTGTGCAGAAAATTATGGATAATTTTAAAAAGATGAAATACAGGTGGCTCATCTAAAACAGACTCCAATTAAAACCACATTGTATTAAATAGAGCCTGCTTTAGATAGGCTCCTCTTCATGCTAAATATGAATGAAGCAACAATTTTAGATATAATAGCTGGTATCTGGATTTTAATATGATCAGTTCTCATGCTTCGGGGCCCAAATATTGCCAGCTGGTATTAAGAAACCTACCCTCCTATAAAACTCGATTATGTTGTTTTTCCTAAGAGTATTGCTTTAGGAATTATTGAGAAAGTGGCTTTTATAGGGTATAGACTATTGCATAAAAGTTGGTGCTAAAATTTGAGTCATCAAAATTTGCATCACACTTTTGCATCTGGAATCTTACCAAATGGAGTTAAATTAGACCTTGGGATGGGTGTCTCAGAGATAACGGCAGTCTGTACTCAGTGTAATGGGTGAGCAAAGATGTGTTCTAGACCTAAGTGTACACTGTCTGCATTAGGGCTTATATAAAATGGCCATATCTGTTACTTTATCAGGAGAATAAGTTTTCTAAGTTTTGGTTGGTCTGATATGCTAATATCTGCAATTAGCAGAGCCTTGGCAAATTGTTCCCTTAAATTAAGAGTTCATGAGTTTGGCAGAATGTGAACTGATGAAATGATTTGGGAATATGGTGCTTTTACATACACAGATTTTTTTTCCCCCCATTTTAGTCTTTCCTAGCCATCAGACTCCAGAAGACATATATGGCCATGCCAGTTTTTTTGTTTGTGCCTTTAAAGAAATTATTACTGAATGTGGAGGATCAACGGAAAGTGAGCTCCTGCAGGGACAGAGAGGCAAGACTGTCTGATCCTGAGATCTCAGTGCCTAAAACAGTGCTTGGCACATAGAAGGGGTTTAGTAAATACTTTTTTGAAATAAAAATAACGATTTAAAAAAAAGGAGGGAGTAGTTCCTACCATCACATGTAAGACGACATGGGTAGTCCTGACTCTTCTGGAGTAAGGAGACTGAGCATTCTCGCTGCTGAATTAGGTGAAGGGAAACCTAGACTCTCTTTAAAAGGGACAAACAAGACCCTGCATGACTGGACCTGCCCATTTCTCTGTCCGCCATTCTTGTCATTTCTTGCCTCAGCCTTGTTGCCCCAGCAACACAGATCAGCTGGTAATTATCTGCTGATTCTGTACTATTTCGTATCGTGGAACATTCTCCCATGTTGTTCTCCTTTCCCCGTGGGCCTTATCTTGCCTGGTTGGCTACTAAACTTGTATTTAAGCTTCATTATGTTCTGTCTTTTTTCTGAAGTCTTTCTAAAGCCCCACCTGAGTTGGTGCCTTCTTCTGTTTCTCTGGAAAGCTAGCTCTGTGTGTTTCTACTCTTTTCCACAACGTGTTAAAATTCCTTGAATTTTCTCCTTCACTAGATGGTTTTTATGTCAAGAAGCTTCTCTTTATATTTGTTCAAACTCAAACATTGGACATGATGGTAGGCCACGGAAATCAGTTAATAAGTATTTGCCAAATGAGTGTTCATACCAGCCCTCTCAGTTGCAGAATGAAAAACTTTGAATGCTTCTTTAATAATAAATCTTATTGATTATTCGCTGTGATTCTAAGTCCCTTATTACAAGAGTATGGTTATTAATCTAGTTATTTCTGCCATGTTTCAACGTGGATAAGCGTATTTAACAGATTCGCTCTGTTGCATTGATCTTGTGATGGTATTAGATACTACTCCAGTGCCCTGGACTGTGTGTTACAGGGCAGTCTCTAGGCTTTGGGATGAAGTAATGGTGATTCGATGGGGATATGAGTTCTTATTTTATGGGAATGCTTTGGCAATTAAGTGCTATTTAAAGGTATTATTTTTGTTAGAAAGATAAAGATTTAGATCTGTGGTTCATTAATTATGTAAAATTTGAATTAGCAAAGGCTAGCTTTTGGCTCAAATTATGAAAGAATATTCTCGGGAAACTGGGTGTTGGGGAGAGGATAAGTAAGTTTGGTATTTGTCTTGAGATTTTATAGAGAACACACATGTACCCCATAAATGTAGTTTTAACGAATTGTTCAAAGTAAATCAATTCTTGATTTTAAGAAAATCTCCAGGCTGTACGTGATGGCTCATGCCTATAATCCCAGCACTTTGGGAGGCCGAGGTGGGCTGATCACCTGAGGTCAGGAGTTTGAGACCAGCCTGACCAACATGGAGAAACCCCATCTCTACTAAAAATACAAAATTAGCCGGGCGTGGTGGCGCATGCCTGTAATCCCAGCTACGCAGGAGGCTGAGGCAGGAGAATCACTTGAACCCGGGAGGCAGAGGTTGCAGTGAGCCGAGATGGCGCCATTGCACTCTAACCTGTGCAACAAGAGTGAAACTCTGTTTCAAAAAAAAAAAGAAAAGCTCCCCATTTTAAAATAATAGACAGGTTTTGCAGTGTAACTACTGGTGAGGACCAGAAATCTAGTAACTAGATTTCTTAAAAATAAAATTTATCACACTATTTAAAAAAAGGAAAAGAAGTACACTTATTTTTCCTATGTGTAGTTTATACATGCTAAAAAATTAAAGTTTAGAAAATGGAATTTAACAAGAGTGAAACCATTGCTAATAGTTCCTTCCACACAGGTGTTAATCATTTTATGTTTTCACTTTTCTTTTGTATTCATTTTAAAAATAGAGGATCATACTGAGTACACTGCTTTGTAAGCTGCTTTTTGCTTATCAATATTTTGTAACTATCTTTCCATGTTATTAATAACTGAATTTTAATGCTTTTATAATTTAATCATAATTTTGGCTCAGCCATATTAGCTCTTTCTTGATAGATTTTACTGTGTAATTTAATAATCCAGTTTTGGACTTTTCCCTCTTAGACTAGTATTCTTTATTAGATTTAACATGAACTAAGTGCTATAAATGAGTCAATATTCTTTTAAAATTATATGTCTGTTTATCAGTGTACTGTCTTTTAAGTCTATGTATTAGTTGAGTCTGTTCTTCGGGCTTGAACATGGGCATACCTCCTTTTATTGCACTTGGCTTTACTGCACTCTGCAGATACTGCATTTTCTTTTATAAATCAAAGCAGTGGCAGAGTTTGAAAGAATTGACTCCAATTTTGAAAGAAGTCCTAGTGTGGGTAAAATGTTATCAAAAGCATCAGATGCAACAGAGAAATCTTTTCTGAATGGAAGAGTCAATGGATGTGGCAAACTGTCTATTTTATGAGTAGACGCCACAGGCATCTGTCTTCATCAACCACCACCCTGATCAGTCAGCAGCCATCAACATCTAGGCAAGACCCTCTAGCAGCAAAACGATTACAGCTCACTGAAGGCTCAGACAACTGTTAGCATTTTTTAGCAATAAAGTATTTTAAGTGTATGTATACTGTTTTTCTTAGACATAATGCTATTGTACACTGAATAGACGACAGCATCAAATAAACATAAATTTTATATGCACTTGGGAAACCAAAAAAAAAAATCATGTGACTCGCTTTATGTGGTGGTTTGTAATGGAACCTGAATTCCTCCAATGTATGCCTGCAGATGCTCATCCTTTACTCTTTCCCGATTACTGTTGGTGCTCCCAATTCTGCTGTCTGCCTTTATCCAATCATAAGGATCAATGTGATTTCTAGATTCACCCTAAGCACTTGCCCTTGACCAGCCCAGCACTCAACTTTCCCACACACACAAACATTAAAGTTCATTTAGGAAGAGTGAATTTTAGGAAGAAACCACAGGGGCCAAGATCTTCTCTAATTAATGTAGTGAGTCTTCTGAATGTAGTGAGTCTTCTGACCATTTTTTGAGTATTATGTTGATAGCTCATTCAAAACAAAAATTATTCACACAACTATGGTATAAATACAAAAATGTGATGTTAATATAACTTTTGGATTAGATTATTGCCGAATCAAGCATCTTTACAACATTATAGTTTAGAGTAATGTGTTTGGCTAACTTAGGCAATAAAAGTAAACATAAAAGGTAAAGCTTCCTGATTAGTCCTTACATTTGATTTCTCTGTATGTAAAACACTCAGAAAAAACAAAAATAATTTCACTACTTTGTATTTATTTTTCTGATTGAGACTTTGGAAAAGTCAAGAATGACAATGGTAGGTATTTATTTTTTGCAGAACAAGCCTGAGATGGTACTTAGGTGCTACATACAAGCTACTGATCACTTAATGACATTAAAAAAATTTTAATTAGTTATTGCCTTTAGACACTACAGAAGTTTAAAAATCCTACTGTTTTCCACTTACATTTCTAGACCAATGCTGTTGGACTTTCTTTCCCTCTAACAGCAATGATTATCCAGTTGAATGTTGTTTCACAGAAAGGAAAAGTGCATTTGTGTAAAAATATCTGGGGCTTGCCAGGGAATTTTTTTCAGAATGCTTTGTGGTTACAAATGAAGCTTATTGTTGTATAAGTGGCAAGTTTAAAATCATAGAACTTTTTTGTAGTAGCTCATGGCATGAGTTGATAATCTGCGAATTGCTCTGCTCGTGTGTCTGTGTGTGTTCACATGCATGCGTCAGCCCATCTGTAAGTAGCTGGATCCTGTGCCGTTCCTCCCCCCGTCTCCCACCTCACTTATTTAGATACATAAATATGCACACTTTTTAATCTAAGGCAAACCCCAAAAGATGCATATGGAAGGTTGGATGTGGGGAGAGGTGTTTTCCTTTAATTGACCTCTTGCAGCGTTCCACTTGATAAAGTGACACTTTCTGAAAACTTAAGGTTTTTGAATGTGTGGATTTTCTCCCTACCTCTGTAATTTCTGAAACTTTCTCTAAACAAGATGGCTGGCACATTCTGGGGACAGAGCAGACACATAGAACAGAGACAAAGCCGCCCTGAGAAGGCAGACACACTTATATTGCTTGTGGGTTTTCAGTACAGCTGCTTTCAGATGGGCCGGCTTGTTCTTAGCTGGTCCCACTGCCAAAGCAAGACTGTCACACAGCTGGTAGTACTTACTGTACTTGCGGGAAAGTATGTGATTCATTAGTTGGAACCGTATGTTTTTCACCAGTTCTGGTCATGTTTTTGTTAGGATGTGGTAAAAACATAAGCGGGGGGTGAAGGGACAATGGAAACATGTGACTTCTTAAGGATTGGCCTGAACCCGTTATTAGCTAAATTGTGCACCGTAAAATGTCCTCTGTACCTCATAAGACAAATGACTTAATTTTTTATTCCTCAGTTGAGGTCATTTAGTCATAAGTGGTAAAAATTATCAACACCGAGCTCTTTTTCTCTTTTTACTTTCTGTAAAGTATTATGATCCGTTTAAACCCCAAATTATAATATGAAGAGAAGTCATGCAAGTAAAAGACATTAATTTGCTGAAAAATGCCCATGACGGGTGAAGAACTTTAACTGGAGTGAACTCCTGCTACTGATAAAATATGAGTATGGTATTACAGCTCATAAGAAACACTTCTAATACCACACGGCATGAGGGGAACAATAAATGGGAGTTTCTTTGTCTACACATGATCAAGCAGACTCAAGTTGTATGGCTGGAGGATTGAGAGACTAGTCTTTTAAGTAATTTTGGTGTCATTAATGGGCTTACATCAGGTGTCTCTGTAATGCTCAATCCTGGTGTTGTGCAGAATTGCTGGTGTGAGCTGTATTGAATACTGGCCTGTTATCAGCAGGTTTTTCAGCTTGTGAATATCTTACAACTGCACTGGCCGAACCATATTCTTTGGAAAATGAATGCCATTGCTGCTGTATTGTGTTCTCCTTATATAGGAATATGCTTTGACATTTGCTTGCTTCTGCTTCATTCTGACACTGGGGTTGTTTTACCTTTGTCCCCACTCCCATAACCTGCTATTGAGACAGGTGGTATTTTCAAAGTCTAAGTAAAATATTGGCAGATTATGCCTGTACCCTCAGACTCTGTTTTTCTACTGTTCCCTTCTTAAGTTCTGTACCCTTCGTGCCTCACTACATACACTCCGGCAGTTGCTGGACTCTGCAGAATTAGAACCAGGTCTGTGTCTGACAATTAGCTTAGCTGGCTGCAGGATAAATAAAGGAATGCGCTCGGGGGCTGTAGTCTGTGACACAGTTTAACAGAGCGTAAAAAGGTGCATCTGTTCTGTGCCCAGAATCAGTCGCCTCACTGTCACTGGCAAGTTATCGACACAGAGACATGCCTGTGCTGTTTGGTAAACAAGCGGCAGGTATTAAATTAACTGGGCTGTGCGTGTGCAAAAGTGCTGCTTTATTAAAAGCCCTGCTATCTTGGCTCACTGCTGGGTCACAGGCAGTTGCTAGAGCATCTAGTAAAATGACTCATGGCACTGAATACTTCAACAGCCTGTCCTCACTTCCAGAGGGGACCATTGACTTTTGAGAGCCTGATTAGAGAGGGGAAAAAAGGAGAAAGAAAAAAGAAGACAGGGTGTATGTGTGTGTTTGCCTTTTACGTTTTGTAGGCTAGTCAAGAAGGAGGTGAGGGCCAGCACCCCAGAGTCAGGTTTTAGTTTAAATTGGGCTTCTGAATCCAATACCAAATTGCAGCCAGGTCTTTTTGTCTTTGTTTATTTTCCCTGCCTCTCTATCTCACTCTCCTCATGACTGCTACTTGATTTGAGGTTGAAATAATGAGGGGATAACTGAGAGATGAAAGTTTTGTTGTGTCTACCTGCACTGGGTAGGCAACATGCATCTTGAAAATATACTTGCAGGAAAAAACACTTTGACTTTTATTATATTCTTTAAGCATTTATTATCTTTTCATTTAATATTTTTAGTGAAAAACCCACATTTTAAAGACTTCCTGCTTTCATTCAGCAGTGTAATGATTTTTGAAGTTTGTTTTCCTTTCAGCTTTAGGAATGCTTTACACAGGGTCGTGTGTGGTTGCCATGTTGAATTGTTCCTCACTTTTGTGGTCTTATCTTTGAGGAGTCCTCTTAAGATATACCAAGGTCTGTAGGCAAACATTACAAGATAATTTTCAGTACACACGTCTGTGCTAAAGAGACTGGTATTTCTGAAGGTTTCCTGCTCCCTTCCTAGTTGTGTTTCTTTTAAGGGCCCCAACTAGCTCCTCATCCATTAGAAGATGATGTCATGCTAATGCTATCTGGCTCCACACAACTTGGACCAAAAACGATTCCAATTGGCTGTATTTGAATGTGAATGACCAGAAGGTGCTAGACATTCTCCACTGTAATTGCAAGTGCTTACCTTGGAAATCTCTCTTCTGGTCGTAGAGGCCCTTTGGTCCTCATACTGGAAATCTTACCAACACACATGCATTCCTGCTTCACAGACCCATCTTTATTGCTGGCTATCTTTATATAGTGATGTCTAGATGGAGGAATGGGATGCCCAGGGTTGGGCGTAGGGAGGGTGGAGAGGAAGCAGCCTTTCTCATTGTTTGCTTAGGAAGGAAAGTATCCCACTATCTAGAGAGTTAGTGATGCCTCAGAATCTCTTTATCTTTGTAACCTCTTTTCTGTATGAAGTTTAGTAAGCCAGCTGTGCAGTTTTTAAAAAGCCAGTGGATTCCACTTTTCACTTGGACTGCCCCCCGCCTTCTGCTCTGAGCATTCACTCCCTATTTCCTTATTTCCCCCTTCTCTTTTCCTTTATCTCAGGGGAGTTCCCTGAGTAGCAAGACTGAAAGAGAGCTGAGGTTTATGTTAGAAGAAATTAAGGTTAATGATCATTGGCTCATTTTCATATTCTGTGGGTGTGGATGGAGGAGTAATCAGTGCAGGTGGCCCTGCCAGTTGGGAGTTTTTCTTTGTCATCAAGAAAATAAGGAGAGTGCAGGGATTGAATTACCACAACTATTTCAGGACTAAACATATTTCATTTCCCGATCGGGTCTGGTTTAAGGACACAAAGCTGACATTAATTTTATCCAAAGAAAGCACAACATTTTTTTTTGTTTCATAATTTGACTGAATGCATAGGGTAGACGCATGTTCAAATTTAATTCTAGTATAATCTTACAAATAATTCTCTGAAGAGCAAAGGGGTTTTGATTCAGTTTGACAGTTTATGTTTCTGTGCCCAATTACCACTTAGTTATTGAATGTTAAAAAGCTGCTTTCTAAAATGTGCACTCCGACTGCACCAAGTGGCTTCCCAGCTGCCTGCTATTACATGCGAGGTGCTCTCTTCTAACTTTTTAAAGGATGTACACATTTGAAGTAGTTATGTTTAGCTAGCAAAGGAAGTGGGGGATTTGGTTAGGAAGTGCTTGCTGGCCTTGAAAAACTATCATGTGTGCATTCTCATTTCAGCCACATAAAGATCATTCTTTAAAGAAATACTTGTTGGATTAAAAAACCTTAAATGCTCAGATAAACTAGAGAAATAACCTTGATTTTTTTAAAAAGCATGATTTCCATTTGGATCAATTTTTTAAAGTTTTCAATATGCTTTTAATACTATTGATGTAACTTTCTACAAGTGAGGTATTCTGATTCCATACTTGGAAAAAGAAGATTTACAAGTTGACCAGAGACAATAAAAGTCATTGAGGAAGAGTGTCAACACTTGCCATGCATGGTAGGTTTTGCTTTCTTAGCAGAATACAGCAGACGACTCAAGTGACCTGATCTGTTTTTAAAGCACAAGGTTTATTTGGCTGTTACAGTGTGAGTGTAATATTAATGATACTAATGTAAAATTAACTTTTATGTTGTGTGAGCAGTTTTTCTTGTTTCCCCCTTTAAAATTGCAGATATTTCTTTGTGCATATATCTGGTGCTGTTGCCATAGTGAACATGTATATAACTTTGGTTCAGCCATGAAAAGTTTGGTATAATCGGGTAGTTTGGCAAGTCCACGTGAAGGTGGTTTTCGGTTTTCATAGCCCTGTGGTATGAGTCCCCATGCAGTTGAATATTCATTGTATGGCCATTAATATAAATACTTCGTCTGGCTTATTAATAACACATGAAGAGACTATGCCCAAACATTCAAAGGGCAAGAATGTTTTAGTGGTTTCTGGAAGCTCCTTGCTGTGAAGAAATAAGACTTTTAAAAAACATTGTAGTTTAGAGTTTTGAAGTAGCACTTTAAAATATTTTAAAATACATTTGGTATATCTTAAGAAATTCTTGACTAGGCTAAAACTTAATATTGAACGAAGTGATCTTTTGAGATCGATGTAATTTCCAAGTTTGACATTTAAGCAAATCATGTTCTCTGTTTTAAGAAACATTAAACAAGGGGACAGAAATATTCAATAAATCAGTTTCTAAGGTAACATTATTTCCTCCCTTCTGCTTTGCTTTTTACTGAATCCTTTTTACCTTTCCTGCTACTGATAGATCTCAAAACTGGCCTCACTGGGTTTTCCCAAAGGCTTTTGGAAAGATCCATTTACTTTATGATCCACATACATCTAATATTAGAGCAACTGTGAATTAATCCAGCCTCACTTTAGTACTTATCTGTTATGCATTAAGAATATTTAAAAAGCAAATAATTTAAACTAATGTTTTTCTTGCATGTAAGTTAGATCCTTAAAATCAGGTATACATCATATTAAGTTGAAATTTTTAAATAGTCAGCTGAATTGCTTTACAAAGTGCAGTTGTTTAAGCCATTCTGATGGTTTTCTCTGCAGGCTCCTTAGCTTTGACAATACTGTTCTACCCCATTCACTTGCATCTACTTGTTAGTGCCTTTTACTTTGGTCTTTTCATTTCTTTAGAAAATCCTTCCTTTTGGATACATAGAATATAACATAATTTATTGATCTCTCTTTTCTGCTACCTTTGTATTAGAATTTTAAACACGTCGTGACAGGAAATAATTCAGTCTGGTACAGTATGCCCTCCCTCTCCTAGTTTTTAACTCCTGAGTCTTGTATGCCGCACTTTCAATCTCTGGTGGCTCACCTGACTACTTTCTGTCTCGTTTACTGGAATATGTCCATAAAGCAAGGATATATGTGTGTCTTACATGTCCAACAATGTATTCCAACAAAGGCTTTCAGTGAACCATGATGTGTGGCTTAGTTTCACCATCATTTTGGTAAAAATACATGTATAAACAGATACTGAATTTCTGACTTGCATTTAATCTTCTCCTCCTGTTTTATGTTTTCTTTCTTTGATTCAGACAGCAAACTGATTCAAATCTTCAGTATAACCTATAAAACCAAATGTTTATTATTATTAGGGAAGGCGGAGAATAAAGTTGTTCATGGTTTTTTAATAGTAGAGAAATAAAAATAGTAAGTTTTTTAAAGTATATAATTAAGCATTTAAATTGTCACCTGAAATTGTTGTTCTTTACATGTGTTTCCCTTAGCCCTTTGTAATCACCTAATACTGCCAGTTAGTGCCAGTTGTGGGAGCAACAGGCTTCTAAAAATACCCTCCTCCTGGCCTGGCCACCCACCTAAGAACCATGTGAAGAGGTGTTTTATGAATTATCACAAAGTTAGGTATAACTGATGAAATCTGTGCAGCTATTTGTGTCAAAAATCCAAGAGGGATCAGCTACATTGTATCTTATAATTTCAGATATACTTTCTTGGATTTAGTGAAAAAACCTTCACTGAGGCTTTGGTAACCTTCTGACCAAATGGATTGCAATCAAGTGTACCTGTGATAGTGAACTTGAATTCACAAAACAAGCAACTCGATTCATCACTTTGTTAATCCACATCCACTTAAGGCATAGGTATTCTTTATTTGATATGGCATCTTGAGTTATTCATCACTGATAGGACTCATGATTAGTAAGTCTGTCTACATTAAAAATATTATGCAAATTCTTCTGAAAAATTTTAGTCTAAAAGTCATCAGAGGGAGCTGTAGGTTCTTAAATTAATTGACTAATGAATAAAACCTGTTTTCCTATTGGTTATTCTTCACTGCTTGTTTTAGAGTGGGTGCAGATGAAAATGAATCAGGGAGTTTAGGAATGAAAGTCTGAAAAATAATTAGATAAAATTTTATAATTTGGGGAGCTATAAAATTTAGAATCTATGTTCTTGATTTTCATCCCTCTCATTTGGAAATGATGAAGCTCAGGAGGTTAAGAAGACCATGGTCATACAACCAACAAGAGATTGAAGTGGACAGGAATCCTAGTGTCCAGACCAGTACTGTCCAGTAGAAATAGTTGTGCAAGCCACACTATAAAAGTAAAAAGAAACAGAAACAGGTAAAATTGATTTTAGTAATGTATTTCATTTGACCCAGTATATCAAAAATTATGATTTCCATGTATAATAAATATAAAAAAATATATAATCAATGTGAGTGTTTATTGAGACATTGTCTCTTCTTTTTTTCATACTGAGCCTTCAAAATTCAGTGTATTTTACACTTTCAGCACATCTCAATTTGGACTAGCCACATTTCAAGTGGTCAATACCCACATGTGGCTAGTGGCTACCATATTGGACGGCTTAGGTCTAGACACTAGTCCAATTTTCTTTCCACCACAGCAGTGTAATTGCTTTTAAAGGGTGGACTTGGATTTTCAAAGTCTTATTTTGATTAATTTAGGAGACCTGGTGTCTTTGATATACAAGTGAAAAAGTAACTGAAACCTTGTATAAGTCATTATAATAGAAGCACGTTGCTCCTAGAATCATCTTGCTTGTTAACATTTTGATTCCTTGGCAAATGCTTAGTAATACTTCAAGTAAATATTTTCAAGTGACTTGTAACTTTTTTTCTTCGTCACTTTACTCCCTGTGAAGCCATACTGTCTCAGTTTTGCTAACCACAGACACATTACAGGCAGTGTTGTGGAAGAAGAAAAAGTTTCCCTCTGTTTCTCCATTTGGAGGTTGAAGGCAATATACCCTGGTGCTGCCCTGGGCTGAGGCTGTCCACCATCTGTGTAAGGAATTCACAATCCCAGACAAAAGAAATTGGCAAAGTCTTCCCTCTGTCTGCTCTCCAGATCCTCAAGATAGCCATAAAACACCTGGACAAAATCAGCAGGTGATGGCAAGGGAAAGAGAATGATCAGTCACAGGCGTTGTTGAATCCTTTGAACATTACTTATGGCCTGGACATTGCTGTCACCAGGCACAGTTTGATCTTGGGTGAGTTTTCTGGAAGAGCTTTATTCCCTGGCTCTGTGACAACAGCGGAACCAGATAACATTGTGGATAGAGGAGAGAAGTGGAAAGTTGAGGTTTCCCTGCCTTAAGGTATAGCAGTTCCAGGTGGTGTTACCTCTGTGTGTGTAAGAACATCCTACAGAAATAAGTCATATCACCAGATGCATAAAGTGTGCTGTTTAGATCAATGTTCTTACTGTAACCCTGCTCAAGGAGTTAAAATATTCACTCATCTACTTACAATTCATAAATTGTTTTCAGAATGATCATCATTGTTCATATGCTGTGTTTTTAAATGTAGTTTAAAATCTGTTTTCTTACAGTGAAAAAGGGGAGTTGGTACTGTGGTATTCATAGGCTTTTATAAATGTTTTCTTATGGTGGCTCTACGTAAGAAACTTTTCTACCTACTCATTTTGTGTCACATGGTTTGCTTCTATGTCTTTTGTTTTGATGCTGTATGTAGAAGTTTCAATAGCTACTAAGTCATCATTTGGGTTGTCTGAAATTTTTATCATGATATCAGATGGTGGCAGAATTGCATATCATGAAGTCTGGTAGGGAAGGGGCACATTTTTAATGGATCAGGAATTTAGCCATGAAGAAATAACACTTTTGCCAGTAAAAGCTCTGAGCAAAGTCCGTTAGCTGTTGCCTCTTTGTCAGTCAGTAAGAGATTTTAATACAGTGGTATTTAGCTTTCTTTGCTGCTGCCAGTTTTAAGGGTCATATTTTAGCTCTGATCTTTATTTCCAGTGAGAGGGCTAAACCAGAGCAGAAGCTGCACTATTTAACTCGGGATTCAGAATGATTTTCTCTCTCCCTTTGGCTCTGTCTACAAATGTAACCCTTTTTCATACAAACGGCGTCAAGCTTCATTGAATTTAGCTCTGTCTTGTTAAGTACATTAATGCTGTGTTCTGTCATTCATTACATGAGAATTAGTTGTCTATTACAAAGTGGGGGTTTTTGTTTGGAGCCTGATCTTCACGGGAAGAAGGCCATATGTGGCTTAATTTCCCGAGTGCGTTGAATGCTGGACTTGTTTATCTGTGACTTGTCTACCCACTGAAAGCATCATACAAAATGTTCATTCTACCATTGGGAGGCCCACTGTATTTTAAGCAAGGAAATTTAAAAGAGAAGAACACTTACCACCTTTCTTTTTTAAAATCCCCTTTCCCCCGTGCATTTTGTCACATTTTTTTAGTGATCTATACAGCACCCTTAGAGTGTGTTACAGAAAGTGTTAATATCTTAGAGCAGCAGTAATAATAATCCTTTTACTCAGGGTAATCATGTGCTAATCCTCTGGTAAGTCAAAAGTATTAGATCATTTGAAATTCATTGTGTCAGCTCAGTTGAAATAACTGGTATGGTGCTATAAACATTTAGAGAAAGGGAGTCTTTGAACCCAAATAATAATGTCAAATAGTTTGTTAGTGTTACATGTTCATGTTTAAGGGTTTCATAAGCTCAACCCATGGACAAGAGCATTTCAGTTTACATCAGTGTGTAATATATTATTTTAACTGAAGGCTTATTTTTATTTTGTTATTTGGGGCAAGTTTCTTTTCCTCTGGCACTTATGGACTGGATTTTTATGGTACAGTTTTCACTCTGCAATCACAGGAAGTCTGCTGTGCCAGAAGGGTGCTTTTTGGTGTTTTTTGTTTGTTTGTTTTTAAAGAAAACTATTTTTTGTTTTTCTAAAGTATTATGTTGGGCTTGAATTTTCTCCTTGCTCCCTTCTTTCGTATTCTTGAGAAAAACATCGATGGTGTGCATGTTTATTTTTCTGTAAATATTTTAACCAGGAATTTTGGCTTCATGTTTCCCTTTTCCTCCAGAACAGAGCCACTCCTTCCTTGGAATTTTTATAATTGCCTTGAATTATTCTCTTTTCCTCTCTCACTCGATAAGTCCCCAGGTGATAGAGAGCCCTTAGACTCTTCATTTTAGTGATCTTTGTACTCAGCATACCTTAGATGTTCAATAAAGAACACTTTGAATTGCTTCACTTACAGAAGTGCTGGTAAATTTGGTTACTTAGCTAAAGTTGTTGCCATGTCAGAAGATGAATATTTTTGGTGACAAATCATTTTCGTTTATTCTTTCCTGAAATTTGTGTGAGTTTTAGAAGGGTGCCTTTTGTTAGAGCTTCAGGACTGTTTGAGCTGCAAATGTTGTTCTCCACCTTTGTGAAACCACTCAGCTGTTGACAAAGCCGGTGTTAGAGCTTCAAAGAGCACCAGCACAATTAATTGGTTTTCTGAGGGTGCATAACTTTACTTAAGTAATTGTGCAATCAAGGCTTATGTGGAAAGGATGAGTATCTGTCCTTTCTGGACCTCTTGTTATCGCTCTTTGTTTCCACCTGATCTCTGGTTTATAGTTTTGAAGAACTTGTCGATTCTCTTATCCTAGGGTGTATTAAGTACTGTAATGTGAAGTCCTACTCCTCTTTTTTGAAGATGAAATTTACAGACCTTACTGCTGACTGCATTCTGTAAATAAGGGGAGAGCTCTGACCATGATGTTTGATGTCGTGTCCCTAGTCCGTGGCCGTGCTCGATACGGCTTTCTTCTTCCTGGTGTCCTCCCCTGAACGGATTCTGGTAATGAGAAGGTTCATCATCTAAAAAGCAGTCCACAGGATAGCTTTCTCTATGCTGTTATAGAATGAACTGAAATCTATGTAGAATAGCTCCAGAGCTAAAATTCGGCTAGAGAGAAAAGGTGTTAAATGCAACCTGAGCATTTTTTTTCAGGGATAACCCAGCTCAGAGAATAAGGTGTCCAGATGATCTGGTTTAAGTCACAGAGACAGTGTAGCCAACCAGCAGAGACTCAGCTCCCCCTACCATCTCAGAGGTCACATGGCAGGGAGGGGTTGGGCATGACAGTCCCCAAGGCACTGGCCTCAATGAGAGGGTAGCTAGCATTCCACTGGGTATGGGATCAGGGATTATTGATGGCATTGTAACAAGCCTGTCAATGAGGGCATGTAGAATAGGTAGCCCCGAAAGTTGCTTTTAGTCGCTGTAAAATGGCACTCCATTTTAGAGGTCAGTCCAGGCATGGCCTTACTACCATTGCTGGGAAAGGGCAGCATGGTACAGTGACAGAGAACATGGACTGTGGAGCCAGGCTGCTTAGGTTTGAATCCTGTTTCCACCACTTGTACTGTCTCTGTGATACTGGACAGGTTTCTGAAGTGTCTGTGCACCCAAGTTTAGCTAATTAAAAAAATTTTTTTTGTAGAGACAGGGTCTTGCAATATTGCCCACACTGGTCTTGAACTCCTGGGTTCAGGTGATCCCCTGCCTTGGCTCCCCAAAGTGCTGCAATTACAGGTGTGAGCTACCATGTCTGGCCTCTTTTCTTCTTTTTTGTGAGACAGGGTCTCTCTCTATCACCCAGTCTGGAGCACAGTGGTGTGATCAAGTCTCACTGCAGTCTCAACCTCCGAGGTTCAGGCAATCCTGCTGCCTCAGCCTCCCAACGAGCTGGGACTATAGGCACGCACTACCAGGCCCACCTAATTTATTTATTTTTTATTTTGTAGAGACAGGGTGTTACTGTGTTGCCCAGACTGGTCTCGAACTCCTGGACTCAAATGATCCTCCCACCCTGGCCTCCCGAAGTGTTGGGATTATAGGTGTGAGCTACTGTGCCTGGCCCAGAACATTTTCAATATGGTTATGGAAACAATATTAACTGGTTACAGTTTTGATTTGGCAGCCTAATTGGAGTTCTCTTGATGCAATGGAATTGGACAAATGTGACCATTGAGCGCTCAGACTTGATTTTGAATTCCACTTTTTCCATTGACCAGCTGTAAGGCCTTAGTCAAGTTCTTTTTTTTTTTTTTTTTGAGACGGAGTCTTGCTCTGTCGCCCGGGCTGGAGTGCAGTGGCCGGATCTCAGCTCACTGCAAGCTCCGCCTCCCGGGTTCACGCCATTCTCCTGCCTCAGCCTCCCAAGTGGCTTGGATTACAGGCGCCCGCCACCTCGCCCGGCTAGTTTTTTTGTATTTTTTAGTAGAGACGGGGTTTCACCGTGTTCGCCAGGATGGTCTCGATCTCCTGACCTCGTGATCCGCCCGTCTCGGCCTCCCAAAGTGCTGGGATTACAGGCTTGAGCCACCGCGCCCGGCCAGTCAAGTTCTTTAATCTCCTTGACCCTTGGTTTCCTTATCTGTAAAATGGAGGTAATAGTACCGAGCATGCTCAGTTGTCATGAAAATTAAATTAATTCATGCATGTGAAGTATTTACATTACAGAGGAAGAAAAATTTATTTTCCTTCCACTCATCTAAGTTCTCGGCTGCTACCTCTATAACAAAAGACAAATTAACAAAGAAAAGCATACAAATTTATTTAATATAAATTTTATGTGACACATTTCCTTCATAAGGAAATGAAGACTTGAAGAAACAATTAAACCTGAATGTTTTTATAGGTTCGATGAAGAATGGACAGTCCTGGAAAAATGTGATAAGACGAGAACGAGTATGTGCTAAGAGTAGTAAACCGAAGGAAACTTAGCAAGGCCTACTTATTTAGATTCCTCTTGATGTCTTTCAATTTTCTGATATACGGATGCTTTTTTCCTCTGGGTTTTAGGGGTGCACCTCTCACATGATGATCTTATGACCTACTTCTGGGGAAAAGGATGGGGAAATGTCAGAGAGTCCTTGCATATATCATCTCTCAAAACTCTTAAATATTCAGTATGTCAGGTGCCATATTTTGGGGTAGCATGTCCTGAGCTCCATCAACATTAATGTAAAAATATTTAGCCTAATGCCTGGCACATATCAAGAGCTTGAGAAATGCTGACTCTAAAATTACAACATCTAGGAAGATGTGAGGCAGAATTGTTAACTTACCTGCTAAATTACCTATGAGCTGCACCACCATTCGTTAATTATGGCAGTAATACTCGGTTTATCATGCTGTATCCTCACTCTTGCAAGCAGTGTTCCTTGTGCTTAGCAGTAAATGTTGCTGATTTGGGGCATGCTGGTGTGTCTGCAGACTGTTTTTGTATGTGGAAAGGTAACTGGCCTGATTGACTTTTTTTTTTTCTTTTTAAAGAGACAGAGTCTCACTCTGTCGTCCATGCTGGAATACAGTGGCGTGATCACAGCTTACTGCAGCCTTGACCTCCAGAGATCAAGTAATCTTTCCACCTCAGCTTCCCAAGTAGTTGGGGCCGCAGGCATGTGCCACGACACCCAGCTTTTTTTTTTTGATGGGGGGGTGGGGTAGAGACAGGGCTTCCCTGTGTTGCCCAGGCTGGTCTTGAATTCCTGAGCTCAAGGGATCTTCCCACCTCAGCCTCTCAAAAGTGCTGGGATTACAGGTGTGAGCCACCACTCCTGGCCATTTTTTTTTTAACTTCATGAATGTAGCTCTTCCATATCACCTTACTATCATAAAAGAGGAACAATACCCCAGAAACCTTTCTTTTAAATAGTACCTGGAAGCTCTAACCTACTTTCTTTTTATTTAGAGAAAAGATGCATTTTACCGTGATAGTGAAGCCATTTACGTGGATTAGATGGATTTTTTTGGATTTTTTTTTTTTTTCAGGAAAAAATAAAGTTTTTCCAAGTGGTTTTGTTGGCTTTTAAAACAAAAGCAATCACAGTGAACTGAAATGAATGTTTCTCTTTCGAAGCATACATGTATTGACTGCTAACTCTGTGCTAAGTGCTGTCTTGGATTTGGGAGGCTGTGATGAGTAACACCCTATCCTTGCTAATAAGGTCTTTATGACATTAATATTATAGAAAGATTTCTAAGTTTCGGCCAGTGGCCCACTATTTCTACTAGAAGTTCATCCATTGATCTCAGGGTGTACCCCTACCTCTGTTGCTTTTGTGTTTTTTCTTGAGGCTTGTGACAGTGAAATTTAACATTTTTGGGTTTCAATCCCAAGTGTTAATTTCTGGTTAATTTCAATTCCAAGGGTTAATATATAGGACATGCTGTAATTTGGTTTTGAGCCTTGTTTCATTAGGTTTGGCTCCAAGGGCACACAAACCAGAAAATTGAACTTATTTTCTTTCCTTTCTTTGGAGGCTGTTTTCTGTATGGTACTGCTCATCTCCCTCTTGTGACTGTTACCTTTCTTTGATAATCGAGTTGTCACATGATGTCATCTAGACAATTGATTGAAAATACACTGCCTGTCTGGAATCAGAGACAACTCAGAAAATTTTGCGATCTTCCATGACATGCTCAGTGACAACTGTGCTTGTCACTGTTTCTTCTGGGAAATCCCAGGGAATTGTCATAGTTTGCTGCCCTTGTTATCCAGGATTTCTCACTTAAAGCTGAATTGGTGGTTCAGTTCAACGATGCGGGGAGCTCAAATTATCGTTAGAGGTCTAAGAGGTTCCTCCTTATATTTAACTGTTGTCACTCGTAGGAAAAGTAGCAGGGGGAACTTCTTGCACACAATCTCAGTAATTGAAAAATGAAGGTAGTACCTGATCTCCTTTTCAGAAGAGGTACAGGTGTTGGCATTTGTTGTAAATACCTAGTCTGAGAAGCCTGCACAGTAGTAGTGGGGAATACTCCATAACCTGCTGTCACCAGTGATTTTTCAATGACATGTGGCATGTGGGGCCACCTTTCCTTTTGACTTTGTCTTTTACATTTAAAATTTATTAAAGCAACATTTTTCTGGGTTGCAAGCATATAATGGGTTTTTTTCTGGAAGTTTTGCATATTTCTTGTTATTTCTTTAACATAGTACATTTTCCTTCCCTTGTGTGATCTGCATTTTAAAATTGGAAAAGTACACTGGGTATTTTCATATTCAAACTGGCACAATAGGCATACAGGCTCTAATAATTAGTCATATGCTTGGAAATTGTCAGTGTTGCCCATGGTTCACAAATTTAAAATAAAACTCACTGCTATCTTTTATTTTGATCGAAATTATTTTTCAGACTACCTTTCTAACCTTACAGTCCTAGATATTCTCTTTGCTGCAACTCATATGTTCTTCGAACAAGCCCCATGCTGCTTTACCTCCATACCATTGGCAGTACTTGTCCATCTTCTTGGATGATCTTCTTTCCCCATCTTGGCTTGTTGAAATCACTTAAATAGGTTTGTCATAAGTGATGATGGTCCAGCACTGAGCTAGGGGATGTGTGTGGGTGCCACGTAAAACAAGACATGGTCTCTGACCTTGAGGACCTTTGAGTCCAGTGCCTCTTGAAAGCCTATCCATCTTCCAAACCACTTCCTTCTCTAAGCTTTTTCTCATTACCTCAATAGAAGTAGTCTCTCTCCCCTGAACCCTAAAGCATTTTGTTTATGCCTCCCTTGTCACATTGATCACATTCCACTTTATAGTATAGTTATTTGTGGTCAGGTTTATCTCCCTACTCAATTGTAAATTCCTGAAGGACATATTTATGTTTACATGTCAGGGTTTAGAATTCTGTTTTCCACATAGTAGGTGTTTGATAAATATTTATTGAATTCACGGGGCCACAAGAACAAAAATCCTTGCTAAGAATTGGTGAGGGGATCTTGTCATACAATATTTTGTATTTCTTATTCAGTACAGTTGAGGGAATTTAATTTTCAAACTCTAATATAAGGATGGAAAATAGAAATATGAATGCCTAGCTCTCTAAGTTGGTATGAGAAAGTGGCTGGGGAAGGGGTGGGTGTGTGAGACTGTTTCATGTGTACAGTACTGTATCATGAGGCAGACACTTAATTTCAGGAAACAGCCTAATGAATATGAACACTTGGAAAATTAGTTGCCCATTCTATTAATTGTTTATTTGTGAATGAAAGGGGCTAGTCAGGCTGGAAGATTGCATGGTTTCTGGAAATCGGTATACTAAACTATCTCCAGATGTGAGGAGAAAGAAAGACGTCCACATTTTATTGCATATAACACTTTGTTGCACAATTCACAATTTGAGCTTAGAGATTTTTTTTTTTTTGCTTCTGTTTTCTAGTTATTTTGGTGTTAGATCTCTGTTCTCTCTTCTACCTCTTACAAATTAACTAATACAGTAATTTAAAGGAAACATTTAGTAATATGTTTTTATTGAAGTTAGGTAGTCTAGTTAGAAGAAAGAAACTAGGTTATTTTTATACGGAGGAATATTTTTTCTTCCTTGAGTTATTTATTTCATTTGTATACATTTATATGATAAACTTGTATATGAATTTTGAAAATTTTGTTAAATCAGGAATTATTCCTTTACTCTTCAGGTAGAATATTTTAAAATTGTGCTTAATTATTATTCCAGAGACATTGATAAACACATTTAGTGAAACTTGGATGACATAGCCTTACCAGCTGATCTTACCAGTTATTATCTGATGGCTGAATGCTAACAGACTGCATGTCTTGCTTTATCAGAGTATAAAGTGAGACCTTTTTTTAACTTGAATTATTTTTTGTTCTTTATGCAATCATTTAAACAATAGCTCTGGCATCACTTGATTATGTTATTAGCCTCACCTTTTCAGCAACAAGTATTCCAAATTCCTATCTTGGGAGCTGCTTGGGAACCTGGAGTTTTGTATGATAACCAGTCAAAAAATAACATAAGATTGATGTCCAGGGTTGGACTTTTATGTGTCATTTAAAAATGGCATTAGTGCCACAGTTCACTTTACAGCTGTTTTCCAGATAATTCAAAATACCAGAAAAATCCATCTGGTCCTTTAGAAAAGTATCCTATGAGCCTTTCCCTTCATGTGCAGATTATAGAAAAAACTCTGGCTGGATGCTTTGGTGACTAATTTAAAGTATCTGGCGGGACGATTGATAGCGCCTTTCCTTTGTGTTGCAACAAATATATTTCGGCTGCAATTTATTAACATAATTCAGCACAACCACAGACATATTGTACATATTAAAGCATAGAATTAGAACCATTTTTTGCACATCGCAGTCTTCTCTCGCTTGTACTTTTTTTTTTTTTTTTGACAAGGATCTGGATAATTGCTTCAACAAATGAACTGCTGTGTTCAGTCTGTTTCTATAATTTCATAAATTGTTTTCATGCTAAAGCCAAGCAAGCTTTCACTGAATTAATATAAAGAACCACAGTGTAATTACAGGAGCTGTATTATTAAAAAGTATGACAGCAGTGGCAGCCTAACTGACAGCTACTTTCTCCTTGCTTTATCATGACAAATTAAAAATCTCTTTTAAGTGCCAGGAAGCAACAGAATTTGCTCTATACACATCATCTTGAAAATGGGTATTCACTCATGACTAATTATTTTAAGTGTGCGTATGGTGTTGTACCCCGGGAAAGACTCTGTGTACCTGATGATCTTCTAAGTGTTGCCATTCTTCAACTCTGAAGCAAGGAAAGGTGAACTATTGTGTATGAGAATGAGAGTTAGGCTCCCACAGGGCAGATGACATTTTAAAAGCAGATAGGAGTTTTTTCAGATCTACTTTGTATTTTCTTCATTGATTGCATTTAAATTCTGTTGGGTCAACTGATCAGAGACTACCTATCTCTGTTTCAATTCATAGACCCTTATAACCCTGAAAAATTATAGTAATTTAAGTATTTTGTCAGTTTATCACTCCTTCAAACTTGTATCTGTGGTCTGCTTTCTTGTCCTTTCTTGTTGGGAACCTCGGATTCCTTCTGGGGGTATTTAAGGAAAGATGTTACTCACTGGTCGTTCTTTTCAAGTTTTACTGAATTTAATTATAGTGGTGCATCTGCAGGCATGAAAACCATTAGATGAGCAAAGGGGGCTCCCAAATGCCACTCTATGAGCATAATTTAAAATGCTTCGGATTCAGCATATCCTCCTTCAGTTGCGTTATTAGGTACATTGCCTTGTACTGTTATCCTTCTGGTTGTGGTTACATGGTGTGCCCAATTTTTGGTCCACCCCTTTTCCTTTCCCTCATCACTGCATTGTGTGACATCTATATTATGTTACTGGGCCTTTCCTTTAGAGTTTGTGGAGATAATGTTATTTTTATCCATAATATGGATGAAATACAAATGATTTGGTATTAAGGGATAGAAGTGATTTGCCTTCTTAAGAGTTTGTGATTATCAGACAGAAGATGGCAGAGAAGAATAAGAGCAAACCAAAGCCAAACCTGTTTCTTCTACTCTCAAGTCAGTCAAAACGGAGGACACTAAGAGACAGGAGTCCTGAGAGGAGGGGGTACCAAGGGAAAGGTAAGAAGGGCAGGTAAGGGATTCAAGATGTACTGGAGACAAGGGGGAAGAGCAACACTTTTGTCAAAAGGAAAATAACAGTGATCTTTCTGGAAGTCCAGCAGAAAAGACCTTTCTTGAGATTAGTTTAAATTAAGAACCAGAATAGAAATATGTCCCATAGATGAATTCCATAAAGCACACTCCTAGAATTCTGCTGTCCAGGTACCTGAATAGTTTGTAGCTATCTTCTACATACCTTTATTACCTGTAACATAAGAAAAGGAGATACAAGGATGAAGCTCAGTCTTCTCCTTAGCAGGCTGGACATAGTTTTAGCAGTTATTTCTTTATGTTTATATTTAGCTTGTTTTCCAGCTGAGCTCCAATTTTTGTTGTCCTGGAGCAGCTCAAGCTTTCAACTTTGGGCCTTTAGATTCCTATCTCAGTTCACCTCCATGAAACAAGACTAGGTTGGTGCGCCTTCTCTGCATATCATGACACCCTATGGTTTACCCCCACTCTATTGGACATTGCTTATTTACTTTCCTTGCAGCTCAAGCTTCTTGAGGATACTGTGGGTTTTAAACTATGTATACAATCCTGGACACAGAGTAGGCATTCACAAAATACTTGTTGAAGTAATGATTTCATGTCTGAGACTTGTTTTAAAAGCTCTCTGAGCGTTTGAATAGTGGCTCTGAAAGGTCCCCTGGGGTGCACTTTTCTCTAGGCAATCAGTGATCAGAGTTAGCCAAGCTTGCTCTATCCCCTTTCATTCCAACAGCCTGTGTTGCGCATCTTTCACAAGGCTGTGTTCTAGGCACTAAAGAAAAACAGAAAAATCCCAAGATCCTTTCCTGTACAGGAGACTGAACTTAGGTTGGCAAGGTGTATGATGTCTAGGAACCTTAAGTACATAATAAAAACATTATAAAACATGGAAACCTAGAGCTTCGAAGAAATGTTGAGCATATTGAAACTCATGCATATAATGGAAGAGGAAGTGGAGTTTGACTTTTGCCTCTTTCAAGTTCACATGCTTCTGCCAGGCTTGGAAACAGTACCTCTGTTTTTCAGATCTCACTGACTCCCTGTCAGGTTATCTTTTCATGACATCAACTTATGTATTAAGTAATTAGGGCATATTTTAACATGTAAAGTGTATGTCTGGGAGCCATATATTGTAGAAATGTACAGTGTGCACCTGTGGTCCCAGGTACTTGGGAGGCTGAGGCAGGAAGATCCCTTGAGCCCAGGAGTTCAAGGCTGCCATGAGCTATGATCTTGCCACTGAGTCCGGCCTGAGTGCTAGAACAAGAGCCTGTCTCTTTAAAAAAATATATAAAAAAAGATTATCTTAAAATGCTTGTTTGTCTAAGAATTAATAATCATAATAAACTTCTTTTTCTTTTAGTTTTAAGGAGCAGGGAATTTAAGACAAGAAAGAAGGGGGAAGAAAGAAGAAAGAAGCTCCCCTGTACAGAGACAGAAGGAGGGGGAATAAACGTTTTTATTTACCATTTACTCTGTGTCTGTCACTGTGCTTAACTTTTTAAGCAAAATATTTCTAATGTGTACAAAATTGCTGTGTGAAAAGTAGTACCATTCGATTGTTACAAGTGAGGAATTGGGGTCTCTGAGAAAATAAATAAAAACAGGAAGTAGGAAGTACCCCTAAGGAATCTTTTTCTGCTCGTGGAAAGTAGAGGATAAGGGTAGATCTGGTTAATCACAAGCTTTCTACTCTTTTTGAGCCTGCCCTCCCCTGATGTAAATTTGATGTCTCAAATTTATGGAAGGTTTTAAACAGTGCTTTGTGGTTCTTTCTGGCAGTGTGACTGGTGCTTGTACCACGAGGGTTTTTGGATACTTGGAACTAGATATTGGTCATAAGAGTAAGTTGGGGGTCCTGGGAACCCTGTGTTACTCATTAAAAACTGTGCTCACACATTAATGTTTTAGGAGAATCAAATTTATTTTGCCTGTTTTGTGTTTTTAAAAAAGGTATCAATTTTGTTAATCTATAAATTAGGTCACTAGAGTTGGAACTACAGTATTAAGGGGCCTTCCATCTGGAAGTCTTAACTGCCTAGACAGGGTAGGAAAACATCACCTCAGATTTCAAAAAGACTGAAAACGCACCTCATCTGAAAATGAAAGCATCTGTGTAGCATATACGAATACATTAGCACACTATGCTATGTTCAAGTAGAGTTGTTAATTTCTCTGTTTATTATTTTAAACAAGACTGGTAAAGTAGGAAAACCAAAACACTTTTTTTGCTTTGAAAATTTATTCTGTAAGAATATAATAAAATTGTTTACTTACCCTAAAGTGTAGACTTTATCAAAACTCTTTTGTTTAGACGTGTTTAGTTTAACCACCTGTCCAAAGGACCACTGAGTTTAAATGGTTACAACCAAGTTTACAAGTGTGGACTTGGTCCTGTGTTTCTTTTAAATGCCACCTCATGACCACCCCTTTTCTCTACATTCCTTAATTATTTTCTCCATTTCTCCTTGTTTTCTGTTTTTTTTCTTTCTCTGAGGTTTTGCATTACTTTTATCAAAACGAATCCCCTTTTTAAAACTGAATTCCGCAGCACATGGTAGCTCATGCCTGTAATCTCAGCACTTTGGGAGGCCGAGACAAAGTGATTGCCTGAGCACAGGAGTTTGAGATCAGCCTAGGCAACATGGCAAGACTCTTATTTCTACAAAAAAATTTTTAAAAGAGTCAGCCAAGTATGGTGGCATGCTCCTGTGGTTCCAGCTACTTGGGAGGCTGAGACAGGAAGATTGCCCGAGCCCAGGAGGTTGAGGCTGCAGTGAGCTGTGGTCATACCACTGCACTCCAGCCTGGGTGACAGGGTGAGACCCTGCCTCAATAAATGCGTTAGTCTGTTTAGGAGCAAGTCACACCTTATGTGGATGGCCACAGGCCAAAAGAACTTGTGCAGAGAAATTCCTGTTTTTAAAAACCATCAGATCGCCAGTCAGGCCTAGTGGCTCACGCCTGTAATCCCAACACTTTGGGAGGCTGAGGCGGGTGGATCACCTGAAGTCAGGAGTTTGAGACCAGACTGGCCAATGTGGCGAAACCCCGTCTCTACTAAAAATACAAAAATTAGCTGGGCATGTGGCAGGTGCCTATAATCCCAGCTACTCAGGAGGCTGAGGCTGGACAGTTGCTTGAACCTGGCGCATGGAAGTTGCAGTGAGCTGAGATTGCGCCTCTTCACTCCAGCTTGGGCGAAATAGCGAAACTCCGTCTCCAAAAAAAGAAAAAAAAAAAAAAAACCATCAGCTCTTGTGAGACCCATTCACTATCACGAGAATAGCACGGGGAAGACCCACCCTGATGATGTCCCACAACACGTGGGAATTACGGGAGCTACGAGATGAGATTTGGGTGGGAACACAGAGCCAAACCATATAAATAAATTAATAAATAAAATCGAATACCTATGTATTTCTCCCCTCTAATCCATTCCTCTCTGATGGAGTGAACTCTCTTTTTTTCTTTATTATTAACTTTTAAAGCTAATCCTTTAAAACATATTTTTTCTATTCTCTCAAGTTTTTGTCTTTCATACATGTTTGAATTGTCATTGTTCTAAATATATATGTAAACTGGTTTATAAACACCGTAATTACTTCTCTTACTTAGGACTCAAATGTTGCTCATAATTAAAGTTGTAAGCCCTTATTTTCTGTTCTAGCAGTAGGTACTCTAAATGGCTTGTTTAAAAAAAAGTTCTTGGCTGGGCGTGATGGGTCACGCCTGTAATCCCAGCATTTTGGGAGGCCAAGGTGAGTGCATCACTTGAGGCCAGGGATTTGAAAAAGTTAGCCAGGCATGGTGGTGTGTGCCTGTAGTCCCAGCTACTTGGGAAACTGAGGTGGGAGGATCACCTGAGCCTGGGAAGGTTAAGGTTACAGTGAGCCATGGTTGTGCCACTATTTTCAAGCCTGGGTGACAGAACAAGACCCTGTCTCCAAAAAAATAAAAGAAATAAAAAAATAAAGAATTCTTGAAAGGTTGGACTCTTTATTAATTGTCACTAATTATATCACAGACTCTGAACTCTAAAAATGCTCGTTTTCGTGGCTCTGGTCTCTGTTGTGCTGTAATAAACTTCCATTTCATATTTTCTGAAGCTCTCACTTTGAGTTCATTCTTTGGCAGTAAGAAAAGCTTCCATTCAGTCCATCTTAAATGTGGAAAACAGTTTTATGTAGCACTTGTTACTTAACAGTAGTCATGGGACTTAAAGAAAAATGTTGACGCTTAGAGGTGGTAAAGCATAGTGGTTTAGAGAGTATGTAGTGAAGTTGACTGAAAGGTCTGGCTCTGCCTTGGCAAAGGTAGTTAATGTCTGTGCTTTGTTGTTGTTTTTACCTAAAATTGAGATAATGATAGCGTGATGCCCTCCTAAGAGGGAAAAGTCAAGATAAGCTCAGTCTGTCCATTCAGAGTGTTTAGAACACTGCTTGATAGTAAATGCATAAGAAGCGTTGCCAGTATTTTTAAACTTAACTTTGCAGATAATATATGAAATACGCAAATAAGTAAAAATATATACTTGAAAACATGAAATCTTTAGGATAATTTCCTCTTTTCATTCTCTACTAATTTATTGTTGATGAATTAGATACAGGTCACAGTCTAGTCATGTGTTTTACAGAAAGTAGTTACAGTGTTGTGTTCCTTTTGAAATACTGACTTGTTCTTTGGCATGTATGAGCGGACATTACATGAAGTCATTGTTGAAAAAGATGTGTCCATTAAGAAAGTTGGCGCTGTATTTGTGTAGTTCCCTAGAGTGGGGGGGATTTGTTTGGTACAGTAGCCTTATTAGCTTTACTGAAACAAACACACAAAAACAGACTGACCCCAGAAGTATTTTTGTCTTGTTTTACCAGGTCTGGTTTATTGAGGTAAAATTCACATAACATAAAAATTCGTTATTTTAACTTTTTTTTTTTTTTTTTGAGACGGAATCTTGCTCTGTTGCCCAGGCTGGAGTGTAGTGGCGCGATCTCAGCTCACCGCAACCTCGTCTCCCGGGTTCAAGTGATTCTCCTGCCTCAGCCTCCGAGTAAAAAAAAAAAAAAAGAAAACAAAAAATTTTTTTTTCTTTTTTTGTTTTTGGATTTTTAGTAGAGCTGCGGTTTTGCCATGTTGGCCAGGCTGGTCTTGAACTCCTGACCTAAAATAATCCACCCAGCTCAGCGTCCATAAGTGCTGGGGTTACAGGCATGAGCCACCACACCCAGCCCATTTTAACCATTTTAAAGTATATAATTCAGTGGCTTTTAGCATAGTTTTAGCATAGTTTTGTAGCCATCTATTTCTCAAGATCTTTTTAATTGAAAATGATTTATATTTAAAGTTTTATGAATTTTGCTTTGCATTTAAATTATTTCATGCAGCTTTTCTAAAATAAACATTTCAGTTCTATGTTTCACAAAATTTAAAAAATGTTGGCATTTAATTAATATGAATGGGGCATTGCTTCTCTTTTTTAAAGTGTTTTTTAAAAAATCTCTCTTAGAGAGAGAGAGAAAGAGGTTCTAATTAAGATAGGGCCTAGATACTTGCTTTGTATTGGCTTGTATTGTACTTCTGTTGACTAAGCAGGTAGTTGTTAGTGTTTTTAAAATTGTGAACTAATTAGAACAATATAAAGAGAATTAAACCTCTATCTTGCCAACATCCAGATCAAATAAAATTTAGACTTTTATTATTATTTATCTAGGATGTTATTTTTTATTTATTTATTTATTTATTTATTTAT
>NW_012122487.1:6363127-6454134 GCF_000951035.1 Colobus angolensis palliatus
TTTTTTTAGGCATTAATAAAATTAGCCGAGGTTATGAGCAGAAATACTAACAGCAGGTTTGGGATGTTGATAGCGAAGCTTACCTGAAAATCTTAAGTTAAAAATCTTAAGTTATTGCCAGATTTCATGGCATTTGCAGCCTCCTTTTTAGTTTTGCCTAAAGTGAAGCATCTTAGACCACAAAGGATTCTCTAGTTGTTCTGTCTTTATTATGGCATTTGAGAGCCGCTTATTGCTGATAAGTAATGTTTATGTACATGTATGTTTAGCATCTCAAAATTATTTTCTTCAATGGAGCAATTTTGCACACAGACAAAAAAATTGCGACTTCTGGTGTATGATGTTAGGGTGAACCTGATTGTTAAAAGTTTAACAAATATTTGCATTGGTGGCAGTTAATGTGTATTAAATGTTTATTTTTAAAATCATATGTTTTAAATAATATGAAAAATTTAATTTTAACTGGTTACAAGTTTTCTTGTATAACATTAGCATTCTACCTGACACTGAGTAGAAGTAAATTTTGATTTTAGCTCTGTAACCACATAAATATAATGCTGGATTAAAGCCTTTGGCCCTGAGTTAGCTACAAGGGTGTGAACATTTCTGTTTGCAGTGCCTGATTTCGTTGCTTCCTGGACCAAGGAGTAGGATTACTTTTGTTTCTTGATAGATTTAACCTAATCTATTACTGGTTTAACAATTGGAGGCATAAAGGGTAACCATCAGCATCTTTTCGAAGCATGGAATGCTACTTGGAGAACAATATTCCAGTAAGGAAATTTGTTGTTTTGAGAAATTCCCAAAAATTCTGTGGATAACTCATAGAATGTTTTTAATATATACAGTAAGATAGCATCTTCTGTTTCTGAAGTATTTAGTTTATCATTTTATTAGTCAAAGAATACCATAGAAAAGAGAAGCAAATGAGATGAGGGTTTGGCAGCATCAAATGATAAAAATCCATTTTCCTGGATGCAGTTAAAACAGAAATGTAAAAATGTTCCCATCTGTCTAAGCCATCAGTTTCTGATACAGTCCCTGGAGGAAGTGGCTGAAAAGTCATTTCCACCTAATGGCTAGTTAGGTTGCTTCTGTACAGTAAGTTGGTGGTTGCAGTCCACTTCCTCTAAGACAAAGGTCCATGTCTCTAAAACCCCATCATAACTGACACTAATTGGCATTGCTGTCGGCCCTGGGCTGTGAAAGCAGGCCTGAGTGGGCAGCACTGAGGGGGGCATGTGGCACCACTGAAAAGACATTATAGATTTTCCTAGTGGGTATACCACATTTAGATTTTTCTTTTCTGACCCCTGTTCATGCAGTTTATATCGTCTTTACATTGTCATCTGGCTTGGGAAAAATTTGTCCAAAGCCCCATTAGTGAACACCATGTCATTAGAAAGTATTGTCACCTTACCTAATGTTGAGACTTCCAAATACTAAGTTACCTATGAAAATCTCTATGAAGTAATTAAGATGATTAGTAGTAAATACAATAAATAAGTAGGCATTTTTACCTCACATTTTTACACATCTAATAAACTAACATTTTGTTTTCCTTTTTTCTTAAATAGGAAGCCAGAAGAGGGCATATTAGTCTTTCAAAAATCAATTTGGGAGCCACTTGGCCCAGTTTAGTTACAATTGCTATAAATTAGGCAAAGAACCTGCTTTGTATTCATAAGGGTCAGGAGTGAAGGATTTAGTTCCTGCAAGGGGTTTGGAATGACCAAAAATACGATAGCAGACTGGTATCCTTCCGTATCCTTTCCTTAACTACTTTTAGCTATGTCAAAGCTCCATTGCTGTTTATGGCTCCATACTTTGACGATTATGTAGAAGGCAGGGAAGAGAAACATTACTGAGCACTTATTATATTGGAGGGGTTGTGCTGGGTACTTTCCAGAATATTATCTTTTAAACTTTAGAGATATTACCAGACTCCTGGTTATAGAAAAGTGTGACTGTAGTTATGGCTAGTTGTAGGCAATCTCTCTACTTTCCTAAATGCATATTGAAAAATTAGTGAGTGGTGGCAGTGGGGAGGAAGGGAATTACTAAGGGAATTGATTAGTCATATTAATCATTTATATATTTTCCCTGCATCTATTTAAAATGAAAATGGATAGCCATTTAGGTACCCAGACCCTGCCCTCCCTGGCTTCCTCTTCCCCTCTCCATCAGTTTCAGGCTCAGGAGTGTGTAGTAGGATCTTGCTTCAACAGTTGGCTTGGACTCAGCTCCCTCTGAGAAGCTCTGCTTTCAAATCTTGGAAAAGCTCCTGAGGCCCTCCTCAGGAAACTGCTTACTTCTCTCGCAGTGTCCCAAGGGATGCGAAACAAGTTTGAGAATTCCCTTTACCCCTGAAGTCCTTTAAACAGAGCATCTTCTTGCATTTGTGTCTATTTGTTTAGTCCTCAGCAAAGTGCCCTGCCTCTTACAGTACCACAAGAGTGTTAACAATATAGGGCCAGGAGTAGGGTGAGCCAAATGAGGTGCCCAAGGTACAGAATTTGAGGAGGCAGTTCTCTGGTTGTGCGAGTGGACTTGAAGTTGCGATTTGCTGATTCTGGAGTGTAGTCCTGGATATCTGTACTTCTGTAAAGAAGTGCAGATGATTCTGACATAGACCTGTTCTTTTTTATATTTAATAGGTAAGGATTTTCTTTTGCTTTGCTTAAGGAAGAGGAAACATTTGGCTCATAGCTAAAGAAGATGAGATTGTGCTGTGAAACCTTGTTTTCACAGCACGTGATAAATCTCACCTTTCATTTACAGACTCCTCTTGCCCCTTCTAAGATGTTTAAATAATAAAAGATGTTTCATCACCATTTTCTGTGATCCCAAATTAAAGCAAGAGGCACTTTCACACTGAAGTCGTTATTAGCACATATTTTACATTTCTCCTCTTTTTTGTTCATTGTGTTTGTTTCAGATGAAAAGGTAGCATACTTAACAACTGTGTACAGAGATCCTCAGGTTACTATCTCAGGTATAATTCCTTCATACACAAACTAGCTTTATTCATTTATAACACTACCGCTTTATACTACTTGTAACACCAGAAGATTTCCTCCCCCACATCATTAACTTTTTAAAATTAAACAAGTATGTTGATTTGGGGGCAAGGGAGTTACTATTTTAGCTAAATGAAACACAAAATTGAAATATTGAATATAGGTAAACATTAAAAATGATGTTTTTGAGCTAGAATATGGATAGATAAGGAAGCATGTATACCCTAACTTTAAAATTTGTTATTTTCTGATTAAGGAATAAAATGCTGAATTCGTCAATAGACTGGCAATCTAAAAGAAAATAATACTGTACAAATACACACCCACTTATAATTCTACTGTGTCTGCTTTACTTTTTTCGGCGACATACCATCTGGCAGCTGGGTCTCGGTGTTAAACAACTTGAGCACAGGTAATATATTTTACAATTAAAATAATAGCCTCACATTTACTGGGTATGATCAAATATAAAGTATTAAAGCATGCTTATTGCCAACTCTGTGGATATTCAGATAATTTTCAGTGAAAAATCATATTGAATTGTGCTTTCCTGATCTATTTATGATTCACTCAAGTAGAACACACAAATTGTGCAAATAGGGTAGGAAACAGCCATCTCACAAACTTATGAGGTACTTTAAAGAAATCCAACTGATGTTCAGTGTCATCAGTAGCAGTATCTGTGGTCATCAGTGTGGTGCCCCTTTTGGATTATTTAAAGTACATACTGTAGTCTAGATGTAGGTTTCTTATATATCAGGGTTTTAAATGGGAGTGAGTCATAGAGTAAAACTGTTGGTTGCCACTGTTTTCCTTTATCCTTCTTCGTAGACCAGCAGAGCTGGTTTGTGTGTATTTGCTCATCTAATAATATATTGGCTTGTCCTGTGGTACTTGTATTGAAGAAGTGGAAGCACCACAACACGTGGGCATGCGCTGTTATCAATTTATCAATGAAAAATGCAGATGTATGAAAATATTAATCATATCTTAATATATTACTTTGTTTTGAGATAGAAACTTCCTCTGTTGCCTAGGCTGGAGCACAGTGGAGTGATCTCGGTTCACTGTAACCTCTGCCTCCGGGTTCAAGTGATTCTCCTGCCTCAGCCTCCCGGGTAGCTGGGATTACAGGCATGTGCCACCATGCCTAGCTAATTTTTGTATTTTTAGTAGAGATGGAGTTTCACTATGTTGGCCAGGCTGTTGTTGAACTTCTGACCTCAGGTGATCCACCTACATCAGCGTCCCAAAATGCCAGGATTACAGGCGTGAGCCACTGTGCCTGGTCTCAAACTACGTTTTACCTTTACTTAAAGTAAAGTTGAGGGAACCATTCGTTTGGAGAAGGTGTTAGAAGGGTGTGTGTGTTTTGTTATAACACGTTTTTGTACCTAGGCTTCCATTCACAGCATCTCTGCCTTGCAGCAAGAGAGAGTATTGAATTTCTACTTCTTTCCTTTTGAGCCTATGAAAGTTGTAAATCTCTGTAGTATGTAAGTTATGACCTAACTCTCCAAATTACTTGAATATGGTTGACATTAAGCTCATATTCCAGGTCACTTAGCTTCACAGTTCAGTTATTTGTGGTCAGGAAGCATATTTGTTTATGAGGGAGCAGGAAGTATATTTGTTTATATTTTTATATTTCATAATTTCTAGCATTGTCTTTGGAGTAGTTAAGTCTTAGTGAATGAAGGCATGAATGCTTTGTGATAGGCTACATACATTTTAATGTTTAGTTGTTTTTATATAGGTGAATGGATATTGGAGAGACTAGAGTTTTACATGTCCTCGAGGTGTACTTTTGTTGTTAATTTATTCATATTTAAGGTACAACCCTATGTAACATTTTGTGCAAAAACCAACTTTAAGGAAATAGAAGTAGAAATTACATATTTCGATGTTTGGCTTTTTAGAAAACACAAAGTATCTCATTTAATTTCCAGGTAGAAGGAATAGGTATTGCCCAGGGTATATACATTGCCTGTGGGCTAAAGCCTGACTCTTAAGCTGTGATGAGCCTGTTTTCCTATTTTGGGTGTCAGGTACAGTATGATAAAAATAGTCTTTTGTAGTAGAGATGAGAATGGTGGAGGGGAACATATTCTTTACTATAATGACAGGGAGTCCTAAGGTTAGAATGTTACTAGCATTGCCTAGAAGAATAGTAAGGCATGTGGACTTAGAAGAAGGTACTTTATTTCTAGTGTGTCTAAAACATCTCTTCCCCATAGTGATGAGTTCATTCTGCCACAGCCAAGCCTGCCATGAATGGTTATCTTTTGTCTCTCTTACGTGAAGTTGGATGGCTAAGGCAATGATTTCTGAACAGCAACTTGCATATTCTGCTAATAAATACATGCTAGATATTTAATATGAATTTTACAGTTTCCACTTTTAGAAAATTGTCCCTGGAATTTGTAGATAATACTCAGTAATAGGCATTTTAGCAACTTCATCACTTTTATTTTTTAATTCGCGTAATTTTACAAAAGTTAGGTCCACTTAAAAGCTTTATCTGCTTTTATTTTTTCCTCAGTGTGATCATACTTTAAAAACCTGAGGTTAGCATAAATTATATATTGATAGCCTCTTAGCAGTCTAGCAGATTTCAATTTCTTAGAAAGTTGTTATGGAACCAAAAATTTGACAGATAAATGTAAAGTGTCTAGCACATGATGTGAATAGTAACAAAGATTGTGTTTCATTTCTATCAATTATCTATGTTACTATTATGAATATTACAGTATATGGGTCTTACTCTCTTCAGGCATGCACATAGGGTCTCTTTCGTCAAGATGCACATATACCTGAACTGAGAGACAAATTACTGATTTGCAGTCCTTAATTATTTAATGAGAAGTTTCAGTGAGATCCCAATATATAGATTTAAATCTTCAAAACTGCCCGAAAACCAGGCACGGAATGAAAGAATGTCATCTTTATATGATAACAAATAAATTATATTTAAAACAGATAAATTTATATTTAAGATTGATATATTTAAAATCAAAACTAACTTTGTATAAATAGGAGCAGATTTACTTTGTACACTTAAGATTATGGGGGAAATGACATAAAAGCTCATGCAGGTAAAGCTTATGCCTTCTCATGTGTAAAGCAAGTATCTAAATATATGTCTATTTGTGTCCACGTGCAGAGTTAAAGGACGCTTTTCCATGAAATAACGCATTCCTTTAGAATTGCTGTAGATTTTCATAATTTTTAAAAAACATTTCTATTGTAACCTACATCAAAAGGGCAGCCAGCGTTTTTTTTGTCTGACTATACATATGCATTATAAAAAAGTGAGTCTACTGTAATTACCAGTTTGCAGAGCAAATTCCTGCAGGGTTTGTACTCTCCCCATTAGTAAAAGAGATAAGTTGAAATGTATTAAAATTTCACTGTACAACTGGGAGTTTTTGTTCACAGTAAATGTGTTAATGTTTCTTCATTGCTTGACTGTTTGTGTTTAAATTTAGGCAGCGTGCCCAACAGGGACAAAATTATAGGATAAAGCTATGTATAAAAGAAAATCCTTCAGAGAGCACCAATAAGGCTCTTTTTAAAAATAAGCAGTTACATATAATAATACATGGCTGTAGCCACAGAGAAAAGTTTTATCTGTCTAGTTCAGAATTATTGGAATTTTTCTTTCCCTTGTGTAAAAGTTAAGAGGACCGAGCTTATGTCAATAGCTAATATATTTTGATGTAAAAACATCCATTATTTTATTCAGTGTCACTTCTATAAAAAGAAAAAGAAATGACTCCTTTTTGTTGTTCCTATGATGAAGAGAAGCTAATAGCATTTTGAGAGAGAGGTGATAGATAACATTTTCTTCCCGAGTAAAGGAATTCTTTCTTGTTAAGAATTCTAATTACAGCCTGTTATATTTTCGGAGTATTTTTCTCTGCTTTTCTTCGTTGCCATGAACTTAGTAAATACAATTATTCATGTAGATAGGCTTACATTCAACAAAATTAATCTACAACCACTATCACCTAGCATGAATATGTAATGAAATTCACAAACACAGGATAAAGGCTCCTGTTTCTCTGCAGTCTGGAGAGGGCAAAAGTTGCAGTTATCTGAAAATGCTGGCTGTATAAGCTTTGGCCAGCCAGGGAATCAACTCTCCTCTCTCTTAAATGTTGAAAATATATTGTAGTTTCTACTGTTTACCTTTTGTAGTTTCTTCTGCCTGCTTTTCTGTAAGTGAAAATGAAAGAATTTGCCAGTATCCATATTCTGTCCCAAGTGTCTCCATAGATCCACAAACAAATGGTGTAAAGAGGTTAAAATAAAATACAAATTTTCATTTTGGATTGTTGCTATCTAGAAATAGGGTTTTGTAATTTACCTAGTGTGTGTAGATATCTGGAGGGGAGAGAGAGAAAAAAATATGAATATATATGTGTATGTATTTTAGTTGTTTGTATTTGTACATTCACGTACCTATAGGAGAACATAAAAAGCCCCTTGGATATTTCATACTGTGTATTAACTTCCCTTAAGAAAATATATTTTTCCCCTTAAATAGGTTGATCTCCCCTGCCCCAAAACGTTTAATTTTTATTTCTTCCTCTACACTGTTCTTTAAAACATGAATTTTTAGCTGATAGACCTTGAAGTCCTTCAGAGCCATTACTTTCTTTTGGCTAATTTGTAGAAAGGCACCATATGAAAATTGGATTTTTGATCTGATGGAGTGATTCTTGAGTTCTTATGAACCATTTATAGTCTATCAAGTAAATCCTTCTTAGTTCACGGATTATTGACCCAATGGACCATATTAGCTGCTTCGAAGCTGTTATAGCCCATTATGTTGATTCAGCTGACACACATGTGAACCCAGTCCACATGCCCAAGATGGCATTAACATTGTTCTAGAAGACTTTTTTCCACAAGGCTTTCTATTTATTTCTTAATTTTCAAGAGTTAGCTCAAAGTTCCTGACAACCATTACATAGGTCTCTTGCTTTGCTCAGTGATGTTGAAGCATTTGTTATTAGCTAGTCTGTTTTTTCCTATCTTTCTCTTTATGTCTGTTGTTAAAAACCATCTAATCTTTAAAAAAAAAAGAGAATAATATTTTTTCAGCATACTAGGGCATATTTTACCTCCAGATTCATACAGATTTCATAGAAATTTGTGGGATTTCTCTGAGCATCTGAATTTAACCCTTTGAATTTGAGAAAAACACCTTTTAGAAGAAATGGTAACATTGTATTTGTGTTTTTAAAAAGTGTATTACCTGAGAGGTTTCACTTGAAAAATTCCAGTGACTCTAGCCACTGGTAAAATCAAGACGTGCCTTCATTGATTTATATGAAGCGCTAATGAAGCCAGTCCAGGTCTCAGCACAGACCCCTGGGGAATCCATGACCTAACATAAATAACGTATAAGGGGGCACATAGACTGTTCATCATATCAGTATTATTATTTGCAATAGGTATGATTCCTGTGCTGAAACCTGCTTTTAGGCAGAAACATACTCTTTTGTAATCAGAGATAATTATGATACACAGTTAGATGTACAATGGAAGATATTAAAATGTTTGTTGAGATGTGTCACTGATGAGTAGTCCCAAGACAGGTATAAGTAAAATGCTGTAGAGTAAACCAAGTGTTCCTGGGAGTATCTTGTCTCACTGTTTTCAGATTTTGACATTTCTTAATATAACCATTTAAAGACTATAAAATACTGTGCTAGGTCACTTTGTTTATTTAAAAGTGTACCACTTTTTGGCAAAAAATGCTAGTGTATATGGTTAACTGCTTACTTACCAGTTTCTTTCACTTTTCAAGTTGCTTAAACCCTTATCCATCCCTCTCCCTTTTTGTGTAGTTTTGTTCATATCTCCTATTTGGTTATAAGATCCTACTGGAACCGAAAACATATCTGAGGAAATCTCATTGAGAAGGAGGGGAACAAGGGGGATTATCAGGCTCCTTTCCTCCCATGCCCAGGCTGAGTGGAAAGAGCCCTGGATTAGTAGCTGTGACCATGTAGGGACATCTCAGGGCCTCATTTTCTGCTGTTTGAAAAAATGTCTAATTTTAGGGATTTTGATGATTAAATACAAGAATGTATTTGAAGTATTATGCAAGCTTCATAGCACTGTACAAACAGGGGATATTATTAGTCTTACAGTCTGTCCCAAATGGCCTGGGTAATCAATTGTCATCTGAAATGTGAAATTCTAAAATGTAACATCTTTTCTCCTCTGTTACTTTACTGGGGTAAATTGTATCACAAACCCAGAGGAGTAAATTTAGTTAAAAGGTCACCTACCTATGCTCTTGCTTAGTAAATGGATTGATTACAGTGCTTTGGCATTTGAAATAAGGTGGGCAGCTCCTTTTATGAAGGGGATAAAGATTTAGAGGAACTCCTTTCTTTAGGGAACCCTTCACATGCCATCTGGGAAGGGAAAGATACTGACTTAGGACGAGGTCTTACATTGGGCACAACTTGGGACAACTTTTGTGTTACTTCTGTACGTCTTTGCTTGGTCACCAAAGTGTGGGATCATGCAAATCAATCGTTCTTTCTAGGATTGGAGGTGCTTTTGAAACATACCAGAATTTAAGCTTCATCTTGTCTTGCTTCTTGCTTAATGAGGAGTAGTTTCTTTGTAAAGTGCTTAAAGGTTTATAAGTCTTTTTGCATCTCATTATAAATCCCGTCCTTATTAATGTCTTCTCTATCATATTATATTAGTAATTGTTTTCATGAATGCCACAGAGAAATGTAATCACATTACCATCTTTCAAATTGCATTAGTGAAAATGAATAAAATATATATCAATGGAATACAAAATTGCTGATTCAACATTAAGATGAAATGAGATTATTATTAGCATCATAAGATATCAGAAGTACTTTGCCTCCTTATATAAAGTTAGGTGTTCTGGTAAATATAGACTGAGTTAAAATGTGTGTTTTTCTTTTTTTAATGGCAAGCTAACCCCTTATTTTCAATTAGGTGATAGGTCTGTTCATGGAAGGACTATTTCCTTTCTATTTATGTTATTACAGCTGCCTAAGTAGCCTGTAAAATTTGTAAGTATACAGGCAATAAATGGAGTATCTTAATTGTTAAATGTTAGGTAAGAAAATAAAATGTTTTTGCCTAAATTGAAATGCCTTTTCATTTCATGTTTCTTTAATATTACTAATTGCCTAACAAAATCGCATGTATTACCATAGGCCTGATTTAATTGAAACACACACATACACGCACTCCGAAGCTTGCATATGCTTTGATGCCGTAGAAGCGTGGGTATTTTCCTTATATAATTGGCTATATCCCGCTGTTGATTTTTACTCTGAACTTCTAAATTATTTAAATGGGGTCTTTCTTCTATCGATTGATAGTAGGTTGTGATAGTAGGTAATGACTACAGATGCTCGTTGGATCTGTGTCTGGGAAAATTCATATGCCTGTGTGTGTCCCTTTCTCCCTGTTTGTATTTATATATTCACACAGTTGTAGAAACATTTACACTCGTATATATAAACATATGCCCAGAAGTTTATGGTTTTCCCTCTTTGCCCACTCCCCCTAAGCCAAATTTGCTTCTTGACTTTTGCTGAAATAATTTTTTCACCACAGTAAATTGAGGATTGTTTTTTTGGTCGTATACGTGACAAAATTCACCATTGTCAATTTTTAACAAATTATCTTAGAATTTTTTTAATACTTTGATATTAATATTGCTGAGCATCATAACTGAGAAGTTTTGTTTTTGCTTTTGCTTTTGCCTTTTTGCCCCCCAAATATTTGAAAGATGTACTGGATTTTCCTGATAGAAAAATGGCAGTGGATTTTTAAATGGATATATTAGGTTTTAATATTTTCAAAGTAGAAAGGATTTTCAAATATAAGCAGCAATAAAATGTCTTTGTTTATTGTGCATGTATTAACTCACTTAGCATTTGTGTATTGAAGACCTACTGGGCGAAAGATATGCTGCACTATGTCTCCTGGGGAATGATATTTTATGGGATTAAAAGGTTTAAACACCACTAAAAGAAAGTAGGTGGGGCAGTGGGATTCCTCCCACCCTTCCTTGTTGTAAACAGCTTTATTGAGATATGTTTCACTTACCATACATTCCACCCATTTAAAATATTCACTGTATTTTAATATATTTATGGTTAGGTTCAGTTACCACTGAACATTTTTATCACCTCAAAAAGAAACTCCATCCCCTTTAGCTGTCACCCTAAGCCTCATCCCCCTCGAGGCAGCCACTAATCTACTTTTTATCATTACAGATTTCCCTCTTCTAAACATTTCATCTGAATGAAATAATAATATTTGGTCTTTTATGACTGGCTCCTGCAACTTAGCTTAGTGTTTTTCATGTTCATTCATGTTTTAGTATGTATCCGTGGTTCATTCCTTTTTATGGCGAAATAAAATTTCATTATATTAATATACTGAATTTTGTTTATCCATTTGTCAGTTGATGGAGGGATAGCGTTTTATAAAATGAGGTTTTAAATCTCCTGATTTTTAACATCAATTGATGTTCAAAGGTCAGCTTTTCCCAGTGAATCTCTTTCGATTATTTTGGATGTGTTTATTGTAAAGATGATGTATTTCTTTGGTTCATAACATTTTTCTCAAGGATTTTTTTTTCAGCGGGGGGAGGGGTGGTTAACCATCTTTAAATTGCCCAGCTTTTTGTCTTTTACCATGTTGCCCACAGTTTAAACCAGTGGCACCGGGCCTTTTAGTGAGTCCAACAAACCCATGCTCTTGTGAATCTCCTGTCTCAGTCATAAGATCTAATCTGTTTTTTTTTTTTGTTGCTGTTGAAAAGACACCAGGAAATTTCAGAACAAAATAATCATTTTTTACCAGCTTGCTATTTGTTCATATGACATTAAAAACAATTAGACAAATGTAAGGATCTTTCTTTGAATGGTTAATTTTTAATTTTCTAGTTACCATCAAATAAGAGACATACTTTTATGTATAATTTTCCATCATATGAATGTTTGAGTAGATTTTTTTAAGGAGACAGAATAACTTCATTGTTTCTCATTTGCTGCTGTTACTGTTACGTTAGGAGTAGTGACATTTGCACTATGGTTTAACATGCTTGTGGACCCTTAACATTTATAATCAACTTTATAATCACTGATAATCATAGCATGTAAATTCTATGTGCATTGTTCATTCAGACTCAGATTTATGTATTTGTTTGTATAAATGCAGAAAGCATACCCACCTTAAACTGTAGATTTATATTAATAGTCTCATGGTCAGAATTAGGTAGACTTTTTAGGTTGTTAATAAAGCTTTTTTGTCGGATGTTTAAAACCGTAGATCTTTTGACCCATGTTCTGTGTCTTTCTGATTCACATCTTCTTGTCTCCTTTCAATACTTGGTTGCAAAACTCTTCAGTGCAACAGGTGAATATTCTTGTACATTCATCATAGATGAGTTTTGTAATCAAGTACAAGTGAAATTCACATGCAGTCATGTAGTCCATGCTGATCTTAAGTAAGCTTAGTAGTTGTCCACCGTGCAAAAAAAAAAAAAGCAGAATTTTTTTAACTCAAGCTGCATTGTGACTTGGCCAGGTAGGAAGCTGATTTCTTCTACCAAGGCAGTATTATATAAATTCTGAAAATTATACAGGGAGATATTTGCTGACTTAATCTCCATTACTATCATGTGAGCTTTTTAGAGTCTTTGTGGCAATGTTTGAAGTACTGTCTTAGCATATCATACACAAACTATATAAAAGTACTTGTTTCATCTTTTTGGTCATGTTTACAAGATCACTCTCTGCCTCCACAGTGCTAGCAAGTCATTAGTTTGTTTATTGCAGTGTATTCTAAGGCAATCCTGTAATTAGCTTTCAGATTCATTACAGATAATTTGCTATTCCAGATTTTCCTCCACTAGGATAGAAGTCTTTTGTGTGTGTGTGTGTGAGATGAAGGTCTCACTTTTTCATTCAGGCTGGGAATGCAGTGGTATGAACACGGCTTACTGCATCCTCGAACTCCGAGGCTCAAGCAGTCCTCCCACCTCAGCCTCCTGCGTAGCTAGGATGACAGGTGCATAACACCACGACCAGATAATTTTTCATATTTGTAGAGAGGTGAGGTTGCGCCATGTTGTCCAGGTTGGTTTTGGCTCAAGCTGTCCACTCGCCTCAGCCTCTCAAAATGCTGGGATTACAGGCGTGAGCCACTCTTCCCAGCTAGGATAGGATAACAACTTTATGCTATTTTTTGAGAACTAAGAAGGCTGATGTCTTTGAGGAACAAATTTTCTTTTTTTAAGTCAGGCACAGTGGCTCATGCCTGTAATTCTAGCACTTTGGGAAACCGAGGCGGGTGGGTCACCCGAGGTCAAGAGTTCGAGACCAGCCTGGCCAACAAGGAGAAACCCTGTGTCTACTAAATTACCAAAATTAGTTGGCCGCGATGGTAGGCACCTGAAATCCCAGCTACTTGGGGGGCTGAGGCAGGAGAATCTCTTGAACCTGGGAGGCAGAGATTGCAGTGAGCCAAGTTTGTGCCATTGCACTGTAGCCTGGGCAGCAAGAGCAAAACTCTGTCTCAAAAAGAAAAATAAAAGAAATTTCTTTTTTTCCACCTTAGAGCCTTTTATTATTGTGATGCATTTTCTTTTACCACTGTACGTGCTGCCTAATTTTTGTGTTTTTTGTAGAGATCAGGTTTTGCCATGTTGCCCAGGCTGGTCTCGAACTCCTGGGCTCAAGCCATCCTCCTGCCTTAGCTTCCCAAAGTGTTGGGATTACCGGCTTAAGCCACCACACCTGAGTGGATGCTTATATTAATGATTAGCTTTTTCTATAATTTAATATTAATGTAGGTCATGTACTTAACTATTAAGCAGTTTAAAATATTTTAAAATTTCATAATTCGTACTGTAAATCTTGCTATACTCTCCAGAAATTAACAAGGGGAAAGAAGAGTTAAAAAGGTTTTTAGGACCAGGCACTGTGGTTCATGCCTGTAATTCCAACACTTTGAGAGGTTGAGGTGGGTGGATCACTAAGTCAGGAGTTCGAGACCAGCCTGACCAACATGATGAAACCCCGTCTCTACTAAAAATATAAAAAATTAGCCAGGCGTGGTGGTGCATGCCTGTAATCCCAGGTACTCAGGAGGCTGAAGTGGGAGAATCACTTGAATCCAGGAGATGGAGGTTGCATTGAGCTGAGATCACACCACTGTACTCCAGCCTGGTCGACAGAGTGACATTTCATCTCAAAAAAAAAAAAAAAAAAATGGTTTTTAGGCCAGGCACAATGACTCACACCTGTAATCCCAGCACTTTGGGAGGCCAAGGTGGGCAAATTACTTGAGCTTAGGAGTTTGAGACCAGTCTGGGCAACATGGTGAAACCCCATCTCTACTAAAAATACAAAAATTAGCTGGATGTGGTGGCGTGCACCTGTAGTCCTGGCTACATGGGAGGCTGAGGTGGGAGGACCATTTGAGCCCAAGAGGCAGAGGTTGCAGTGAGCCGAGATTATGCCTCTGCACTCCAGCCTGGGTGACAGAGCGAGATCCTGTCTCAGAAAAAAACACACAAAAAAATTTTTTTTGTTATATATGGGAGATTGGTGAAGGTTAATGAACCCATGAAAGGAGCTCCTTGTGAATAGTTGTTTTTGGTTTTGTGTGTGTGTGGAACACCAAAACCCAGAACTGAAATCAGTTTTTTCCCCTCTCATTATGATTGGTCCTTCGGAATATGTGTTTTATGCTTCTATTTGCCCAAAGGCCATATTTTGCCATTTTAAATTTGTGTCAGATAACTAGGGTTAAGTGTTCCCAAGCAAAAAAACCTCTAATAAGAGTTTTATTAATTAGCCTTGTATATAGTTCTTTTGTGAAGTACCCTGTATGTTCACTGAAACAACAATTTGTGCTTTCCTGAGAAATATGATTTGGTGAGAAGATTGTTGTTCAATTCACATGAACTTGGAGAATTGGAACCAACTATAAGTACTATATAGCTAGAGACCTCAGCTTTAGTGATAACAGAACCTATCCTCTCTATTAGAGCTTTGGAATTCATCCAAAATACTTTCAAATATACTTTTATTTAATATTCAGATAGAAAAGTGTTACTGACCAAATGATTAATTTTTTTACTAAATTATTTTGCTTTGTATATTTTAGATGTACTTTTGAATATGAATATTTATAATTTACTTACTTTTATTGTAAGTTTCCTTTAGTTTTCTATAGGTAATGGAAATAAACTGAGTCATAATTGGGAGATTTGTCTTCTTCTCCACTAGATCATTTAAGAGCCATGTAAAACACATAAACATTTCTGAACCAGAATAGTAAAACAGAAATAATAATCTGTGTGCCTACCTTAGAGGATTATAGTATGAATAATATGGTATTATGTATGTCAAAGTGTTCATTTATTTATTAAGACTAAATATATGTTAGGCAATTTGCAAGGTGTTGGAGTAAAACAATACATTGGGAAGAATCATAAGAGAGAAAACAATCATTTAAATATAATATGTGGAAAGTTTCTTGTGGCCATAAATGGTTGTCATTTATTGAGCTTTTCCTATTGCCAGACAGGTTAACACTTGCTTTATGTTCATTATTTCATTTGAGTGTTTTTCCACTGTTGCAATGTCATTGTTACTGTCACTTTATAGATGAGCAAAGTGGCTCAGAGAATCAATGTATTTTTAAAGTCCCTTTTGAGCACCTATGATTTGCCACTATACATTGAAAGCCCAACAGACATGTCTGTCCTGCCCTCACAGAACTTAAGTTCTAGAGGGGAAAACAGACCCATATCAGATAATCACACAAATAAATATAATATTCACAATCTATATACTAAGCACTCTGACAGACTGATTATGATACACGAGTCTAGTGGGGAACTTGTCTTGAATGGGAGACAGGGCCGCTGCCCTGGGGAATGAGTGGTACTTGAAATCCAAAGAATGAGTAGGAGTTAACAACTTAAGCAGGATTTAGAAGGAGAGAAGCTAGAGAGCATGGTGTTAGAGAAGCAGGGATTGAGAATTTGGGTAACAGAAGAGTCAGCTGTCTAACCAAGGAGGACGGACAGCCACTGTTTTTACTCGAGTAGGCAGAATCTGACAGGAGGGTGAAAATAACCTCAATCAAGCAAATAACGATCAACTGTGTGGATCTCTTAAGAAGAGAGAATATTCATGGAGATGGGGGGAGGAGAAATGTGTAGGTTAATTAGGAGACAGTTTGAATAGTCTAGAAAAAAAGACTGGATTTGTGGTAGTAGCAGTGAGAGTAGAAGACAGGAAAGGAAGGGGATACATAATCTTTGGAGGAAGGCAGAATATCAGTGAAAACTCTGCCCCATAACTTCCTGTGAATGGAATCATAACTCAGGATTCTTAGCTCAGTGTAATGGTGCACGCCTGTAGTCCTAGCTACTGGGGAGGCTGAGGTGGGACGATTGCTTGAACCTGAAGGTCAAGGCTGCAGTGAGCCATGATCTCACCACTGTACTCCAGCCTGGGTGACAGAGCTAGACTGTGTCTCTTTGAAAAAAAGAAAAAAAAAAAGATTCCTTATCAGTGGAATGGAGAGCTGGTTCTGATTTCTAGATCTGTGACTTTAGGTAACATAGTAAATTATCTCTACCTTAGTTTCTCCTCTGTGAAATAAAAGTAATAGTAGTAACAACTTTATACTATTTTCTGAGAACTAAGAAGGCTGATGTTTATAAACTCTCTAGCACAATGTCTGGAAAATGGCAGATATTCAATCCATCTAGCTATTATTTTAACAGGTAATAATTTACTATTGTAAATAAATAAATTAAAATCCTGAGGTTTGGTAGAGGAGGAATAATGAGGAGGAGATAGTCCTCCAATCTGTGTGAGGGTTTCTTTCATGTTCTTAGTTAGGGTCTCTCCTCTAAATCCACTGCGCCCAAACCCCAAATTATCAAGTCCTTGAGCACAGGGACGCTGCCATCCACTTCCCACCACTTAAGAGGCAGTGCCTGGTTCCAAAGTGATGGTTTTTGCTTAGTGATGATATTTGAAGCTGTAGGAGGGCATGAAATTGCCAAATTAAAGAATGAAGAGCTTGGCCATGGGAAACACCTGTATTTATTTACAGTAGAGAGAGAGAGAGGAGAGAGCAGTTGCTGCCAGAAAAACTAGGATAGTCAATCTCTACAGCCCAGGAATGGAGGAGAGTTAGTGCTGCAAGCTGCATTAGAGTCTGGGAGGACAAGGAGACTAGAGAAAAGGACCAGATGGGATGACAACATTTCCTCTCAGAGAGACAGTTTCAGGCACGTGTGGGGCAGAATCCAGATTGCAGAGTTAAAATGTAGGTGGTGGTGAGGAAGTGGAAGCACTGGTTGCTGGGTGCATGGATTTCTCTTTCAATAAGTCAGTGGTAAAGGTAAGCAGAAGGAATAATTACTTTCAGTAAGTTGCAGACTTAAGAAAATTTATGGCTGTTGTTATGTTTGTTCTTGGGGAATTGGGACATGCTGATCATGTTCACGGCTACCTCCATTCACCTCATGTCTGAGTGCCTTCAACCCCCTTCTGGGCACTCAGAACAAGACTAAGCTGTATGTGGTACATTCTGTGAATGACAAAGTTTGAAAATGCAGGTATGAAGAAAAGAGTAGACAGTTTCCAATAATGGAAATTGAGGAAAGAGTTACAAGGCACCCTGGCACCCTTGTTAGACTGGGTCCTGGAGGTCTCCTTTACCCAGACCTGAATACTAATCTCTGCATAAATAGGTGGGAACAGTCTGACTGAACTGTCTGCTCCTTTCTGCATACCTGCATTTTCAAAGTGTGTAGTTCACAGAATGTAACAGCTTGGTCTTGTTCCGAGTGCCCAGAAGAGGGTTGGAGGCAGCCGTGAACATATTCACAAGAATGAAAGTATATTCATTTTAACTCTTCCCAACTATCTCCTTGTAATGCATGTACGTTTTTGAGGCTTAACTGACTTTGATAGTTTTATGATAATTTATGTTTTTGCGTGTGGGTGAGTTGGCCAGTGATCACATTGGTTCTATTTTGTTGTGATGTCAAAGTTTGTTGAGTATGTCAAAGTTTTATGCTGTTTCAAAAATGTTATTTAGAATAAAACTTCCTTTGAAGCCGCAATAGTCTTACTCAAAATATTTATTTAGGCCATATTGTTTAAATATATATAATTCCCTTAAGGGACAATTGTAGTCTATATAAATCTGAATTTAAAACAAATAGACCTTCTGGAATTCATAGAAATACAAAATGGATATTCTAGTGCTTAAGTGTTTATATACAAAAGGAGTTGAGGTGTTCCAGTGTTTGTATGTTTAGGTACAAAAAGAATAGAATTCATAAAAAGGAATGATGATCTAAAAAGTTGAATTCCCAAATGTACCAGATGTATAAAGTTATTTAGGAAGACAAAATATTTGAATCATAAACTAATTCAGAGTAAGTGAATGAATTATTCAACCAGTAAAAAAAAAAAAAAAAATACACATAAAAATAAAGCAAATCCACAGTCTCTTAATTTGTTCTGATCTTAAATTTGTTCTGGGTATAATTAAAGTTGATGAAATTGTGCTTTAAACAATACAAAGTTAGGATATTTTTATAAAATAATTAAATATTATCAAATTAATGATTTAAATATTTGTGTCTTTTATGCTAGAGTTTATATTAACTGTCCTTGAAATACTGTCTCACTTTATTGGCCCTCCCTTGATTTTGGTAAAGCAGAGATATTTATTTAAAGCATTTATGAAAGCTTTTATTATTGCACTTCGAATTATATAAATGTTTTAATGTCAACATAGTTCCCATATCTGAATTTATAATTAGATAATTTGTAAAGTTCCTTGTTTTTAGTGGAAACGCTGTCCTCTAAGCTCTTTTTATTTTGGTCACCGTACAATCAAGTTGTGAGTTCATTAAGTAATGGACATGTTATTTAAGTAAACTGTTTCTAACTTGGGATGTTCTGATATATTTCTCAGTCAACAAATTATTGAAATTGAAATAAGAACTTCTGGAAGAAGTATTTCTCCTTATAGTCTACAAATTAATCACTTCTATATACAACAAAGTTTACAACCTAGTTACAATTGGACCATATTTGGAAGAGAGATCCTGAAATATCAGGGAAGATTATACAATTAAATATTTCCCTAGTGTTAATTAGAAGCACAAATTAAAGATGGGGGTGAAGTATGAATGGAGTCTACAGTGAGGATTCCAACATCTGAAACCAAATAGGGATCCATAGATTTAATGTTAATTAATAGAAGAAAAATATTTTACACGTGCCTGATCCAAAGCATAGGGAATGGTAAAAGCCTGCTCAGTCTTATTCTCTGTGAATGGAATTTGTCCAATTACATTAACAATATCCAAAATACTGCCTGTTACAAATGAGACAGTTTCTATAGAAATCCAAATGGTTCCAGAAATATGAGCATCTGGAGCTGCGTAAGTGAGCATGGCTTTCACGCACGGCGCTGCACTTTCAGGTATCCCCGTGCCCACCCCTCCACCCCAGAATCAGTAATCATTGATTGCATCTAAATCTGCAGAGAGATCTTTTCCTGGCAGTTCAAGTAGTTACAGTAGATTGTTAATCTGCAAATGATCAGACTAAATCCCTTCTGTCTTCAGAATTTCCATGCAAATTAGAATTAACTGTAGGAGGTAAATTTATTAACTGTAGTCCGAGAGCATAGGTCAGCTTCAGCACAATTGTTGAACATAGGTTTTTATTCATAAAAAGTTACACTCCATTTATGCTAATTTTCTATGGATTCATTTTATAATATTAACTGGTGAGATGGTTTTTTAAAGTAGTTATAAGGAAATGAAAGATTTTTAAGTGTGTTTTTCAGTTTTCTGCAATACGGGTGTACTGTTCCAAATATAAAATATTCACATAAATGATTTTTTCTGTTCCATGTCTGATCTAAAACCAAAATTTAAACTTATTTTCTTATGTCACCATTGAAATAAGCGGAGGATTGTTTTGTATTTTTCAAAACAGGAATGAAAATGGAATTAATAAAGAAAAAAATACTCAAGGAATTGGGATGTGATAAATAATAACAGAAGTATGTTAGGTCTTATTGATCACAGGATTGTCTTTAAAATATATTTGAGAGTTTAGCACAACATTTAATTGAAATTCAGCAGAAGAAAAGTAGTATTCTAATAATAATATTTGTGTGCTGTATTTTACTTTCACAAACATTTCACTTGAATATTATTTTGTTACAATGTATGTTTTGCTTTGTTGACAAGTGAATAAATTTAAGTGGAAATATATATTAGCAGCAGTATACTTTTTCCTCTTTTGGATTTGTGATATCATAAATCCAGTATCTTATAGAATATATAATCCTTTATTTTTATTCTAAGTTTGTAATCTAAAGGTTACTATGAATGACCTAAAACATTGTATTAGTGAATGAGCTTTGTTTTCTTTACCTTTTTTTTATAAGAGATTTTGGCGATATCTAAATTTATTTTTAAAACCCTCCAGGCCCCTGCCATCATAAAGCCTTTAGAAATGGAAGTGGGCATTATTTATTAAAATGGTGAAAAGAGTATAGTATCTTTGAACAGATGTTGACCTTTTTTTCCTCCTTTATTTTTCAGGCCATCCGTTGCACACTGGTAAACTGCACATGTGAATGTTTTCAGCCAGGGAAGATTAACCTGAGGACTTGTGATCAGTGTAAACATGGCTGGGTGGCACATGGTGAGGAAAATCTGGGCTTTTCTTTCCGTTCTTATTATGTTCGTGTTCAAGTGTGTGTGTGTATGTGTGTGTGTGTGTGTCTGTTTAGAGCAGTCACTGGCCTAGAGAAGAGAGAGGTCAGCTGTGCTCCAAGTGTTAGTTAAGATTCAGCCTGTGGCTCTCAAACAGCATATTCTCAGCTCCAAGAAGCAGTGCTAGGCAAGCAGCTCTCAGCAGAAGGCCAAGATGTTTATAGGACAGTTGGGCTGTGGAGTTCTTACTGAGCATGGGAACAGCCAGCAAGCACCAGGCCTGATGGAAACTCAAACATACCACAGTTGGCCTTTCAGGGCCTGGACCTCAGAGGGAAGCTGGCAAATCCTCCTTGCTTGAGAACTCCTCGATGACTGCTCACCCTTGTCGTATGTGCTAAGGGCTGAGTTTATCCTTCTAGATGTTAAATGTCATATGGTTTCAGGTGGATGAGAGAGTGAACGGGAACATTATTTGGCTGGTATCTGAAAATATAACCTGTAAATACTCCCTTTCAGTGTGCATGGGGATTGGAGGTGGTCGACATAGGTAGAGTGTGAGCTCTGTGTAGGTGTGTCCCGGGGTGGGGAGACCCCACGCGAAGGATATGAGTGTTGAGGCTTTTTGCCAGGTGCACAGAGCCGTTCTGTCAGTGTGCCCTGACTGAGCGTTCAGCATATTCCTGTGTATGGTTTATGTTTGTTCTGTTTAAGTCAAAGGAGACTTGGAAATAAGCAGACTTTTTACTTTTTTCTTTTTTTTTCACCTCCCAGACTGTAGAATTTAAAAAGATAGGTAATGTTTATAAAAAGAAATCCTGGCTTGAGATTTTTTGATAGCCCCGGGTACTGCCTCTTAAGTGGACATACTCTTCATTCCCAAGCAGTGCCAAACATCCAGTGGGTTGTATTTTTATAAATGTCATGTTATTCTAGCAAGATCTGAGGTAACAACACTGGGCCATGCCTTGAAATGCTTTTAATTTGTCATGTACCTTGCTCGTGAGAGTGTGTATGCTGGAGTTGTGGGGACATTTCAGCCATGTTTCTGTGAGAGAGAGTACTCTGAGAGGAATACCCGGGAAGGGGTATGTTTCCACAATGCAACCACAATCCTGCAGTCCTTCATGCCCACAGGGATAGAGCACTTTCCTGCTTTATTAACAAGACTTCAAATCAGCAACAATTCTCAGTCTGGTCTTGAACAACAGACGAGCTGCAGTTAGTTCTGCAGTCTCTTTATGTTACTACGTTCAACGATTTCATCTCTCATCCTATATTAGTTTGCTGGGGCTGCCATAACAAAATACCACAGGCTGGGTGGCTTAGACAGCAGAAATTTATATCCTCAAAGCTCTGGAGGCTAGAATTCCAAGATCAAAGTGTTGGCAGGGTTGGTTTCATTCTGAGGCTTCTCCTCCTCATTTGTAGATGGGCACCCTCACATGGTCTCTCCTCTGTGGAGCATGTCCTGGTGTCTGCAACCTCCACCTCCAGGGTTCAAGCCATTCTCCTTCCTCAGCCTTCTGAGTAGCTGGGATTACAGGCATGAGCCACCATGCCCAGCTTATTTTTGTATTTTTAGGAGAGATGGGTTTTCACCAGGTTGGCCAGGCTGCTCTCGAACTCCTGACCTCATGATCTGCCCTCCTCGGCCTCCCAGAGTGCTGGGATTATAGGTGTGAGCCACTGTGCCCAGCCCCTGGTGTCTTCTTGTGCATCCAAATTTCCTCTTCTAAGGACACCAGTCAGATTGGATTAGGGCCCACCCTGAGGGCCTCATTTTAACTTAATCACCTCTTTAAAGACCCTATATTCAAATATAGTCACATTCTGATGTAGTAGGGGTTATGACTTCAACATAGGAATTTTGGGGGAACACAGTTCAACCCATAACAGTTCCTAAATATCCTTTTTTTCTCTGAGGAAGTATTGATTTTGCCAGGTAATAGGTACAGAGCTTATGTCCTAAACCCATCAGAATCATAAGAGTATTGGAGGTGGTATGGGTGTAGACTGTTCTGAGGTCAAATCTTGGCTCTGTCACTTCATAACATGTTAATATCGCTGGACTTCAGTTTTCTTGTCTGTAAAATAGGATTAATAGTACCTACTTTACAGTCTAGAGAAAATATATGAAGCCTTTCTAAATAATGCATATTAAAAGTACAATGGACAGTAGATGAGCAGTAAAGGGGAGGCCAGCCATTAAACAAAGGGCGTTTCATTTATTCACTCTCATTTTTGCCAAAACCATCTTGTATTATCATTATCTATCTACTATGGTAGCCTTGTGAGTGTAAAAGTTAACTGTGTCACCAGTTTGTTTTATCTGTTTAATGTCCATGTGCATATTACATTAGTAATGTAAAAGTAAAAGCAATGTTTTTTCCTTCTTGAACAACATAAATTATTCCTGGCCAGTGATTGTTTTGAGGACTTTCTGAAAAATGTCATTTTTCACCCAACTTGAATAAGATGTTTCTGTTACACCAGACTGTGCTTTTCCTACTGTACCATTAAAAATTCTATGTTTCTGGGATATTAATTTTGGTGTTTCTCAGACCTTAGTAAAATGAATTCTAATTCTTTCCCTTATGATTATCACCTTGACCTCTCTTTTCCCACAACAGGGAAATATCTGTATATAGCTCAAAATACATACACCCAGGCATGCGAATCCCACACTCTCCCCATTCGTGAGGCCAAATACAGCAGTGAGGGGTTGGCCTCTAGCCTTGGAGTTGGCAGCGGGATGAGAGCACCCACTCTTTTTGCCCCTAGCATTACAACTAATTGCTTCATTCCACCCCCCCACCCCACCCCCCGCACAGAAACCCTGAAATCATGTCTCTAGTTACTTCTGCTCAGAGGTGAAACACAGCATTCTTTCCAGCTGCCTTATACCGTGCAGTGTCCTGGGTGTGGGGCAACAAGGAAGTAACTTGGGTTTTCTAGTGTGTAATTTTCCTCTGAAATGCATGGAACAGCAACAAGACTACCAAAATACATTGCCCAGAATGGTTTCATGGTAGCACTGAATGCATTCTACCTGTCATTATGTCAATAAAAAAAAATTTAATATCTGCTGCTAAAAAAAACCAAATGCCAAAATCATGTATTCTCTCTAAAATTAATTTTTAGAAATTTGTTGACCTCCTTTCTTGAATAAATTTTCCTTGTTAGCAGCATTTTCAGTTCATTCCTAAGATGCTGGATTTCATGGGTCGTTATATACCATATCTATGCACATATGTGTGTGTCTGTATATGTACACACACATAAACACACATTCTGTTGACTTACACGTTGCTTATTAAAGCTGCTTAAGTTGTTGACATTAGCTGCTTTACAAAAATCTCTAGAAATGTGTTTTAAAAATAATTAAAGGCCGGGCGTGATGTGTCTGACAGCCTGTAATCTCAGCACTTTGTAAGGTTGAGGCAGGTGGATCACTTGAGCCCAGGAGTTCAAGACCAACCTGGGCAACATGGCAAAATCTTGTCTCTACAAAAAGTACACAAATTACCCTGGTGCGGTCGCATGTGCTCTCAGTCCCAACTACTTTGGAGGCTGGGGTGGGAGGTTTGATTGAGCCCAGGAGGTCAAGGCTGCAGTGAGCTGAGATCACGCTACCACTTTCCAGTCTGGGTGACAGAGCAACACTCTGTCTCAAAAATAAATAAATAAATAGTGATTAATTCATTATACTGCAACACCTGGGTTTTGGAATTACTAATACTTAGTGAGCTGTGTTACTTTTCACAGAGTATTTCCTTAAAATCCTTAGCACTATTGAGTTAAGGGGGGAAGGAATATCAGAGCAGTTCTGAATATCAGTAGGTATTTCCCACTAAATTAATAAAGGATTTCCTACCTTACCACCACCCTGTCCACATTAAGGAATCTTAGCTCTTTCACTCTGATAATAGAAAGCAGGGCTTATTGAATTTACTTAAACTTTTTTTTTTTTTTTTTTTTTTGGTAAAAGATGACCATACCTAGTCTGTAATGTTTTAGTTGGTGGGCCAGCAATGGCTCAGAATTTCTAATTTTGTCAAGTCTCTGTAAAAGTACTCCAGTTTACTGCCACTACTTCACTGAAATACTATAAATACTATATTTTTTACTTTCCCTTGTTTGCTTTATCTTCTCTGTGCTTTTCCTTCATTCGCCTAAAAAGATCTGAGTATGGCTTGAAAAACAGTAACAACAAAAGTTTTCTAGAAGTTCAACTCTTTTTGTTTCAGAAGTAGCAAATAATATTAAGATACCAGGGTAAGAGCAGTAATGGGCTCCTTTTCTGGTGATGTAATTTTTTTTTTCTTTTTACCGTTTGCCTCCACACTAGAGTAGTAATGTGGCCATTCACAGAATTCAGACTTCAGCCAAATATTTTACAGAATATTAAAAATTAGCTGGTACAACTAGAATACACTCAGCATTGGGTACAGGTGGAAGTGAGTCCTACTTACTTTTCTCCCTTGATGAATACCTGCTTCTGATGGGAAGCATTACCAATAAGAGTTTGGTGTCTTTGTGAAAAAAACAGGAGGCATGATGTAAAAGTTGAGGACTGCTGCACGAAACCATTTTTATTGTTTAATGTTTGCAAGTTAGTTTTAATGTCCATAGTTTAGATGAAGACTTTATTTCTAAACCATTAAGATGAAGGTAAATAAAACAGTAAAAAAAAGAAAGAGAGCAAACTGAATTCTAAGTGGTTTTAGGAAATATTTAATGATAATCCAATACAACTGGAAAATTGTTTTATCCCATGATATTTGATTTGTGTATTTGATAAAAGAGGTGGGCAGATTTTAGAAAGGTAATTCATTTAGAATTTTTTTTTAAAACTAGATCACTAACCTTTACTTCGATGAAGCTTATTTGATAAGACTATCTCTTTTGGAAAGAAAACAAAAAAATAAAAATAAATAAATAAACAATTCCACTGTTTCCTAGGTATGTGAGGTGAGCATTTGGCAAGAATATGAGACTTGATGAATAAAAAATACATTTTATAGCTTAATGTACCCACAGCAGCTTTCTCTGTGCAAATTATTTTTTTCTTGTTTTTTTTCCTTTGACTTTAAATAAAAGGATATGCCATTCCAAAAAGCTGCATGAGTACTAGAATTTTCATTCACTTTCAAGAGATCTGAATTAATACCAGTGTTATTTCCTTTGGCTGAGGTCTGCCTGCAAGAATGCTTGTTGCACTGGAATTTTGAGACCTTTCTTTTATTATGTTCTGTAAATGTGATTTCCTTTTATTGCATGCAGTTCATTCGAGGAAAAGATAGTTTTACATTATTACTTTAATTATTTACTAATTAAGCCAGCTTTTTTCCTGCCCATATTTCATCCAAAGTCCTCTGATTTTTTTTAATGTAAAGTGAGCAGACCTGGTCTACATCATCCAGATCATCAGTCAGTAGGTATTTATTAAACATATCTCATACATGAAAGATTGTGCCAGGTAGCCTTCAGTTCTTCACCACAGGAAATGATGAGAAGCATAAAGTTAATTTAGTGTCATATACCAACCAGCTTTATGGTTTAATGTACTGTAAGACTTAATATGCATATAACCCATTAATTTCAAACCTTTCTTTTTTTGTAATTCACTGGATATAATTTTTCTTTTCTCAGCATCGTTGAATTTGAATTTTCAGCTTGTATTTGATATGTCTTATCAGACCAGGGGTATTTATAGAGACCCTCACCCAAATAGAAAATATAGAATTTTCTATTGAATCTGAATATCAGTAAACAATAAATGATTTTTAAATACAAATATTACCATGCAAATTTAGGTGAGAGTCCTTTATGTTTCTTTGCTAAATCTGGCAAGCCCATACCTAAAAGAAAATCCTATTCAGACACAATTTGCATAAATCCTAAATCAGGGCTGTTGGTCATAAGCATCCTACAATCAAAAAGGCTTTGGGCCCAAAAAGGTTTTGGGCTGGGCTCTGTGGCTCACGCCTGTTAATCCCAGCACTTTGGGAGGCCCAGGCAGGTGGATCACAAGGTCAGGAGATTGAGACCATCCTGGCCAACATGGTCAAACCCCGTCTCTACTAAAAATACAAAAATTAGCTGGGTGTGGTGGCGCATACCTGTAATCCCAACTACTCGGTGGGCTGAAGCACGAGAATCACTTGAACCCAAGAGGTAGAGGTTGCAGTGAGCCAAGATTGCGCCACTGCACTCCATCCTGGGCGATAGAGCGAGACTCCGTCTCAAAAAAAAAAAAAAAAAAAAAGCTTTTGATTATATCAGTCCTACATTTAGAATCATGAGATCTCAGTATTCTATTTACAAATTCCTCAAGTTTGTTGGAGGCATGGTAGTTTGTAAGGACTTACAAGCAAGGCAGATCAAAACAAATACTTTTTCATTTTGTCCTGTGAAAGGTCACATGTCTTTATTATTTGTCCCAGTCTATGTTCTTATAAATTGTCTAAATATCTGTGAAAGTCATTTGTTCCCAACTGGTAACTCTCTAATATTCTCCCTGACTTGAGTCCAAAACCTAACATAACTAAAGTAGTCCAGTCCTTTCCTTGCCAATCTCTTTTCTTCCCTAGTCTTCTCTCCTTCCCACTCCAAATAGAAATTCCTTTATCGTAAGAATAAAGCATGACATTTCTGTGATATCATGCTCATTCTGAGTGACTCCACAACAGTGTCCATATGATAATTTGTAAATGTGTCAAGATAAAGAGAGGAGACTGAAAAACAGCTAAGTTTCCTCTGACAAAGGAAGATAATGTTCCCAGCAAGCTCTGGCTTGGAGATTATCCCAACAAAAACAACATTTTCTTTCGTAGAAATTTTTTTCCAGAGGGGTGTTTAGGGTTTGGTGAACAGTAGCACAGGCGCTAATTTGAGTCCTCGGGGGAAGGGAAGTGCATGCTTAGCAGTGGCAAAGTGAGAACTAGATCCTTAGGGAAGATGTTTCTAGGGCTTTGTTCAGAAACACAAGGATAGAAACACTATCGTCTTCTTCCCTTGATGCACTCGTTTGGAAAAAGTGGAAGCAGTTGCAGTATCTGCTTAAAGAATTTGTCTTTCTAGTGGACTTAGTTTTTCCAGATTGTAAATACTGAAACCCGGCTTTGCCTAGCTGCAAAATTCTCTTTTGCTTAGGGAAAACAGCTTTTAGCTGCTTCCTAGTTTTGGTGAGGCAACTGGATTCTGGTCTTCCCATGAGCAAAGTCCTTGGACTTTTTTCTTCATTTTAGAGAGCAAAAGCAAGACCATTTTCCCGCCTGGCACGGGAGGCTTTTTTGGGCTTGACCTGAGGGCACAGTGCCCTCTTCTGCTTCTCTCCTTTACTCCCTGATCACTGCTGATAAGCCATAAAGGGAGGACATCCTCACAAATGCAAAGGTTTGGTGCTTGATTAATGGCAGTAACTATTTTCTTATTGTGTCCCTGAGCAGCTTTTGATTTGTTTCTCAGCCTGCCCACCTTTCAGATGGTGCTTTGAACTCCTTAAATTTTCTTTAAACACAGCACAAACAGTGCCTCCCCTTCAAAGTCCTGGGCTCTCTGCCTGTTAGCTCCCCAGATTTTTTTTTTTTTTTCCTAGCTCTTGTTTTATTCAGTTGGAACATAAGGTGAGGCTGGCAAGACCTGGCCTCAAGTGTAGTCACTGCTGGTCTGCTGGTAAGGAGTTTCATGGGAGGGTGTTGAGAATGAAACACACAGAGCTGTATCCCGGGATATAAAAAAGCTTCAGGTGAATGAATGGGAGGCAATATACAAAATAGGTAAGAATGCTGTTCTTGAATGAGACTGTTTACATTCACATCACGGCTCTATCACCTACTGTAGGTAGAGTCTTGTCGAGTTGTATAATCTCTCTGTTCTGTCATCTGTGAAATGTGAATGATGGTAGCTCCTAGCTCATAGTGTTCTTCTAAGATTAAATGAGATAATCCAGCAGACTCATACATAGTAAACACTTAGTAAGTGTTAGTTGCTGTTATCACTAAATTCCTATAAAAGTAAGACTTCAACACTGTGGACGTGATAGACATGTTTTAGCAAAGTAGAGTGATTAAAAGTTGGGTGTGGCCAGGCCAGTGGTCAAATCCCTTCTCTGCCTTTTGTTAGTAATGCCTTCTCTAAGACTCAGTTATTTTACTGAAAAATTCAAATAATGATAGCAATGCATCTAAATAACACAGATACATTTTGAGAGAGGCTTACATGAAAGAGTAGGGTTAGCCCAATATTCTGGCACAACAATTTTAGGAGTATTTTTATTACTAAGTCAATAAAATCATCAATATGAATGATAGTATCTAGTGTCTCCCTTAACGTACGAATGTGGAATGTGATGCGATGAAACTATTTCTCCTTCCAGGGAAGGTTATCTACAGTATGCAGTTGCAGAGGTCAGGTCACCAGTTCTTTTGGCTGTCAGACCAAGCATTCCCTAGGTGAAATTGTTTTCCCCAGCAAATCCAGTGTAGTTCTATACCTTCCATTTCCCCTAAAATGTCATTTGAGCCCTTATTTGAACACAGTAAGGAATATTTTACACCAAAAGTCATTTTGAGAATTGCACCAGTTAAATTATAGTAATATTTACCTGCTAAAAATCCAAAAGCTGTAAGTAGGTGAATTTTAGGTAGGATTAAGGCTACTTTTACCTATTTTCACACCTATCTTTTTGCATGTGAAGTGCTTTGATCAGCTCACCACTTTATCATTTTATTGCATTTTATTACATCATAAATTTTTATATCTTGCTAACGATCCTACAGGAAGCTTAATTGTTTATAGGAACATCTTAATTAACTGGAGTTCACCAGGTTAAGCAGAACACAAATTGAAGGGGTTATAAATGAAATACACTAAACTCTCCTTTTACTCAGGATAAACTAGGAGATTCGGCTGGGTCATAAGGACCCCATATGCCTCAGCAATATCATGTTGATCCTTTCAACCACTCTTCCTTCTCTATTGTGTCATAAATGGTGACTTCTCCTAACTCCTCTCCCCTCTCTACTGAAGTGTGATATTGCTGGATAAGTATAGTATTTCAAAGATAGCTCTGAATTATATTCTCGGAGCCCTAAAATAATGTTTCTACATCCCATTTCTTACCAGGTTTTGCCTTTGTAGATGTTTATATATCTTCAAAAGCTTCTTAAATTAATTTGTTATTGGTTCGCATATACCCAAAGAATTGTATAAGAAGTACTTTAAGTATTACTTTAAATATCACAACTGGATAGACTTGTAGCCAGTATTTATTAAAAGGCCCAGTAGTGAGATTCCTCTCTCCTTTCAGCTGCTCCCTGGTACCCAGGGAAATCCCCACTTCGACTTCATGGGCCTCTTAGCCTTCTGTACAGTCAAGTGACACTGTAAATTTAAATGCAAGCCCATCTGATTGAAAGGACTGTCTCAGGCCTTAATTCTACTCACCAGTAAATGTAAAGGCAACTCTAAACCTGGCTGTCCAATAAGGAAGCCACTGTTATGGCTGCGAACACTTGAAATGGGGCTAGTCCAAACTGAGATGTGCTGTCAGTATAAAGTGTACGCCAAATTTGAAGCTGTCATCTTATTTAAAAAAAGATTAAAATAGTCATTAAGAGTTGTTCTTCCATTGTCTCCATATTGATAATATTTGTGATGTATCGTGTCAAATATATTTTTAAATGTCACTTTATTTTTTACTGTTTTACTTGAAACTGGAAAAATTAAAGTTATGTATCTTGGCTTGAATTTTATTTATTTATTTATTTATTTATTTTTGAGACAGAGTCTTGCTCTGTCACCCAGATGCAATGGCACCATCTCATCTCACTGCAACTTCCCCTTCCTGGGTTCAAGCAATCCTCCTACCTCAGCCTCCTGAGTAGCTGGGACCCCAGTTGTGCGCTACCATGCCCAGCTAATTTCTGTATTTTTTGTAGAGATAGGGTTTCGTCTTATTGCCCAGGCTGGTCTCAAGCTCCTGGATGCAAATGATCTTCTTGCATTGGCTCCCAAAGCACTGAGATTACAGCTGTGAGCCTCCGTGCCTGGCTGTGAATTGTATTTCCATTAGATGTGGTAATTGTAGGCTCTAGGTGTGAGATAATATATTTGGAGAGCTAAAGCCTAGGTTAAAGTGGTTTGGTGGCAGAGTAGTTAGAATTGGTGTGAGAATCCTAACACCCTAAATCCAGGCTCTTGTCCCTTGACTCACCACTGTAAACTCTTTCCCAGTTTTTCGTACTTTCACACTTGCTGTACTGTTGATCCTGGCCCGTTTTTCCTGTCCCTTGTTCATCAAGAAAGTGGGATTCCCACCCCTTTACTCCCCTCTCCACCACCACTCCCCACCCCCGGAGAAATTAAGTGCTCCCTTCTTTATTTTCCCAACACATTTTGCTGAGACCAGAGGTTTCTAGGTAATACTGATCCTTCCACTAACTTGGAAAGCTCAGGAAGGGCACTTCATCTTTGTGTGCTGGAACCTAATGCAGCATCTCTCATGTACTCCATGAAGCAAAGGTTTATTGAACCTCTAAGCCCATGGAAAAGTCTCACTCAGATTCCTAATTGCCTTCCCAATTAGGAAGTTGCTTTCCCAGCAGCCTCTTCCCGTTTTAAGGTATAAGCACAGCCCACAAACACCTTGTCTTTATGTCCATTTGCGCATTTTTCTTTTCCAGTTCTCATTCTATTTTCGCCTTTGCTGTTTCCCTCTGTCTTCAGACAACAAAATAAGTGAAAGGTAAGTGGGAGGTTTTGGTAGCACGAATATCCAGGAAGTAAATTTTAGATAACTTAAATTTGTTTAATCATTAACAGATGTTGGTGTTTTTGTTTTATTCAGAAGATAAGATCTTGAGTGAAATACCTTCTATTTTCCAGTTTTTTAATATTCCTTTGCCTGCAAAAATCTGAGGGTAAGACATTACCCACCCGCCTCCTTTTGGCTAATGATGTTTTCCACTATCAGTAAAAATTAAAAAACAAATCAACCTCTAACATAAAAGAAAACACCTGTTTGGCTTGGAGAACTTGGCTAGGGAGGTCTTTTTTCTGACATGCCAAAAGCGACCATCACAGGGCCCCTTAAAAAAAAAAAAAGTCATTTTTTTTCTATATTTCATGTGAGCATTGGCAGAAACTCTGACAAGCAGTTCTTCATATTTTATTATGTTCTTGTCTGCAGAATCTCTGTCAGGCAAAAACCTTGTCAGCGGAAAACCTGTCGTAGGATCAGAGGAGACAAAAACAGGTGTCACACAGGCAGTCAAAACTGAAGGAAAAAAAAGATTAGGCTAAAGAGAGAGAGGCAGACAATTACATTAATGCCATTGCTTTTATCTTATAGATGTGTGTTATTATCTTGGGGTGCTGAGTGCGCAATTGCCTCAAAGAAAAGTAGACAGGAGACAAGGGGAAACTTGATAGTTATTAACTGAAGAGGCAGTGTGTCAAAGCTGGATGGGGTTCAAAGTTTTGCAAAGGAAAAAAACTGCAGGCAGCAAGCAACGGCTGTGTGGTTCTGCTTTCGGCTACATAAACCGAGTAGCTATCTAACATTTTCTACTTGGAAACAGATCATAGAAAGAAAAATTAATGAAAGATTTCATTTGGAGTTTTTGGGGTATAACATTTATCGTATATATATATATGTGACTGAATCATGTAACATTTTTTCTCTTATAAAGTCTTGCTACAGTGTGAGACATGGTGAGGCATGAAGACAGGCATTTGTCAGTTCAGCTGTGTTGTTTGGATATATTTAAAACACCTATTATCAACACACTTTTAATTTAAAAAAGCTATTAAGAAGCCTTTTACTAAGTGTGAACATCTGTATGTGCAAGCTGTAAATTAGGAGATCACATATGTGTGCCTCAGTCAGAGACTAAATGAATTTGGCAAGTGTTTTCTATTACTGGTTTTTAAATACAGTAAAATATCTAAAGGAAAAATTGCTACATTTTATACTTTGTATTGACTCTTTTGATTGCGCCTGTTGGTACTGATTAATTGAAGTTATCTAATTAGAAATTTTCTAATTAGAAATTAGGGTTACTATCATGATCAAATTAGTAGACAGAATTCAAAGCACTAACCAATATCTCCCCTCTGTTTCTTTGTTCACATTATTTCAGGAGATGTCACTTCTTTTCTGAAAGTTTGCGCTCCATTAAATATGTGTGATGGTATAAAATACTTTCGTTTTGCCAATGGTCTAAATCCCCAAAGAGTTTTTGCCTTGTTGATGACTCATACATGTCAAACAGCCCACTAATAGAGAATGGGATGGTAACTTCAGGTTTCCCGATCTGCTCAGTCATATGTTGATCATATTAGTGGAAAAATCAGCAGATACTGCTTTAGTGCTTAACATTTTCTACTCATGCATTTAAGATTTCGTTAGGTTAGACTTTTCCTAAGCCCTAAGACTGCCCTCTTAACCCGTTTTTATGAGCAAATCTTTACATAGGGTCTTTTTATCCCACCAGTTACTGATACAAAGCAGTTTGATACTTGATATATGCATTAAGCAAATCCAGTAATCCAGAAGAAAACACACATCAGTGCCAAAAGTGTGTGTGATAGCCTAGAGATTTTAAGGGATTACAGTGGGGAAAAAGGATTGATTATAGATTTAGAATGAGATTTCAGCCTGAATTACTGGGGGAAGGAGGAAAAAAATACTTGTGACACAAAGGTGACATTCATTTTTTTTTTTAAAAAAAAAGTCGACTGAGTATAATAATTTCTTTCTTTTAGGTATTTCCCTACCAGATGCTGGCTTTTTATATCACAACTCTCTCTCAATTTTGAAATATTTTTTCGCATGCGATAGTTTAAAGCATATGTTTTATCAAATAGTAAATATGCCTTGCCATTGCACTTTTTGCTTAATGAAATTCTTATATAGATATATGCTCCTTTAAGAAAATTAAGACTTTAAAGTGAGTAACTGGGGAGTAGGGTGATTATTTTCTTACAGAAGAATTCATATCTTTGTTTAATAAAAGGATGTACATAGTTAATTCAGGTAGCAAATCTCAATAGTTACTTTTATTTTTTTATTTATTTATTTTTTTGAGACGGAGTCTCGCTCTGTCGCCCAGGCTGGAGTGCAGTGGCCGGATCTCAGCTCACTACAAGCTCCGCCTCCCGGGTTTACGCCATTCTCCTGCCTCAGCCTCCCGAGTAGCTGGGACTACAGGCGCCCGCCACCTCGCCCGGCTAGTTTTTGTATTTTTTAGTAGAGACGGGGTTTCACCGTGTTCATCAGGATGGTCTCGATCTCCTGACCTCGTGATCCGCCTGTCTCGGCCTCCCAAAGTGCTGGGATTACAGGCTTGAGCCACCGCGCCCGGCGACAGTTACTTTTAAAACGAGATATGTTTTATAGTCAGTGTACTGTATATTTAATCCATTGATATAAACTGAATAAAGTAGGGTTTGTGTAGCCAACTTTCAGCTGGCAGTGGCAACTGGAGATTGGATAGAACAGCAGCAACAATAATAATAATTTCCAAACCTGGTTTCAGCAAGTAGATTCAATTACTAAATCTCTTCTTAGCTCTACTGTAAAATGTGCAGATAAAATTTTCTCTTTGCCTGTTACCACCTTCATGTGGAGTTGCTGCAAAAGAGCACAGGCATGCCCCCAAAAGTGGGCCATGTAAGAAAGAAGAAGCAGGAGAATAAGTATAATCAAGGACCTGCTTAATCTACTAGCCAGGAGAGAGAGCTTCTGAACAACCGAGTGGGGAAATACTTTTATGTGTGCCTCACTCAGACTATAATGCTTTTCAAAGTCTGTTTTGAGGACTTCATTATGCATAAGGCCACGGGGGCAGATGCCAGTCAGTTTGAAATACTGGCCGTTTAGTCTCAAGTGGAGCTCAGCTTCTACCTTGGACTAATTGTGGGTGTTTATGTGCGTGTGTATATCCACATACCCTGAAAGCTCCACGTCTACTGAGGTTGATTAAAATCTATAGGACAGTGGGGCTTATTGGAACTACTTTTGTCCGTCTTCCCTCCCTACAGTTTGGAATCACATTCATAATAAACCATGATAGTATTTATACATTATCTCTCGTGTGTTAAGAGAAAAGAAAAAAGAAATCAGGGACCATAATTCAGATAATGTATATAAGATATGATAATGTAATGAGGATTTGTAGAGGTTCAGTGGAGTTTGTTCATTTTAAAAAACACTGACACACTATTTGTTGAAGAGAAAAAAAAAACCCTTTGTACATAAGAGTTGACAGTTTTTATCACCACACTTGGGGATCAACTCTTTTAGCTACATATCATTCATTTTCTTCTTTTCTTAAAAAAAAAAAAAAAAAAAAGCTCTAGAAGCAAGCCTTCTCTCTCCTTGGTATGAAATATCCTAATTAATTCAACTTTGACAGTTACAGTTAGAAAGTTGTGACTTAATGGAACATGAGTTATTTTTACTTAACTTGCTCCCAATTACATAGTTCTTTCCCTCAGAAGTAGTGAATACAATGTGCAGATCTAAATATTACTTTAAGTCATAAGAAATTTTTTTCTTAATCACAATTGTTGCCTGCCTTCATGATCTCCTGATTCACCAAAAAGTTTTAATATGTCATCATTGCCCTTTATTAATGTTCTCCCCAAGTGTTAAGGCTTTTATTAGGATCTAGCTTACATTCTGAGAGTAGGCTAACTCTTTGCCTTGAGCCCTGATACTGTTGTCTGGTAAGAGAGCTGAGTCTTGTAATGAGAAAGGATTGATGTGATAATGATTCCAAAGGGCCCCTTTATGAAGAAATTCTAAATACGCAAAATCCCATTAAACCTGTGGAAGTTCATGGGCTAGGTACATTGAAATGACATATCATTATATTGGGTATAGTGTGCTTATTATGAATATAATTGCAGTATAATTGAAAATTATTGGTCGTATCAGCGAGAATGAAGAGCCACCACCCTCATAAATTCAGAGGTTATGGCTTAGACATTTGAGGTAGGAGTGGTAAAAATATTCTGTTTATAAATAATCAAAACTTTCAAATCTGACCCCAGAAATTGCTCCAATAATAATTTCATCGCTAACAACTTTTAGGACTCTTAAAGTAATCATGGAAAGAGTTTCATAAAAACAATCCCTAAAGACGTGTGTTAAATGTTAATCTATTGGAAATTAAAATAGTAGTCTAGGATCCAGAGTTCCTAAAAGCTGACCATTTGATGCTTGTAATTTGGAATTCTAAAGGGAGTTGAGGCAAGAGACCTGAAGTTCTCGAAATAATTAGCCGTGTAATTTAAGGCTCACTTGGCTTTCTCCCAAAATAAAAGAATAAGCCTTCTAACTTGTAAAATTACTTCAAATTAGCATTAAGATTTTTAAAATATCCATGGCAAGACTGAAAATTAGTGAAATAACAGGTTTCCATTTAGACCCTTTTCATACAGATTTTTAATTGTTTTATTCTACAAAGTAGGTGGTTTTGAAAAAATCATTCTACTTTACGTACTTCTTATCTTAATGAATGGCTGTTAGCTTCACACTGCGATGCCTGAACAGCTAGATGGACTCCACTGGACCTCAGGACCTGAAATGAGCATATTCCTGTGGAAACCACCTAAGTCACTTGAATTTGACTTTTAAGGAAAGCTGTGTTTTAAAAAAGTTGTGGAAAACTAAGAACTATAAACTATCACTGAGAGCCAATTTCGTAGGATCAGTGAAAAGCACTTTTATACTCTTACATTAAGAAAAAAAAGTATCTGAATATGTCCTTATTTCTGTGACCTTCACAGAAAATATTAGAAGTGAAGTCTGTAGAATTAAAGGTTTGCATTTATTTTAATTTATTTGAAGGTTTGAGGAGCAATTCCTGTTACTTAAAATAGAAATAAAAAATTGTTATTCACATTTCATGTGATAGATGTGTTCTTTTATAACTACCCCTCACACACCCCCAGCACTATTTTATACATTTGAAAACTGAATTTTATATAGGACATTACTTTGTTCTTTAAGTTAGCAGTATAGTTAAAAGTACATATTACTTTACATTTATTACCTATTTTGCATTATGTTTTATACTCATTTTACATTTATATTACATACATTAATGAAGCACAGAAATCCCAGCTGTTGTCCTTATGGCGATTCTGTTCCCACATAAATGAGTTTTCTTCGTTCAGACTCAAGTGTCATTTTGGGGTCCTGTGGCTTAGCCACCATGTTCCTTTGGAAAACTGTAGATCTTATCAAAATGTTTATTGAAATTATATCCAGGCCTCAATTTCTCCTTTGTTTTATAGCCATAAAATTGCCAGTTTAAGCTTCTGTTTCTAGCATTTTGAGGAAATCCAAGTAAATTATGTTCCATCAGTAACCTCATTCACAGTTTAATAAGCTTGTATTGTATGACTTTGTTTCCTTTTTTCTAATATCCTTATCTTGCAGTTAAAGCTTTTGCCTTTTCCAGATGAAATTCTCTATACTAAAAAGAGGTTAATTGACCCTTTGTTTGTTTTTCCTCCACGCCTTTTACAAAAGAAAAATACTCGTTTCTTTATATATGCTCTTCTTACAGTCTTACTGTGTGACTGTTCTCTGACCCCTTTCCAGGGTCTATACTACACCTTTTTCTATAGCTATAAGGCCATCAGTCTAGCATATTGATCACAAATCTAGTGATTTGTGCTACTATTGTGGATGATTTTCATAAAGTCTGTGTATTATGATTCAGTCTGTGTACCTTGCAATTAAGATTATTTTCCTTAACCATATTAGACTTCTATCCTGCTTTTCTACTAAAAGTGCATTGTAATCTCCCAAATAATACTTGACCTAGTAAGAAAAAAAATATGACAAGTTGACTCAGGATTCCTGCTTAGCTAGCAGCACCACCTTACCTTCTAAATTGCCTTAATTACCCACCTTCACTTAGTCTGTGAGGGGGTGCTGTCAAGGACAAAAGAAGGATTGAGAAAGGGACATGGATGAAATGAAGAATCTGGTGGCCTGGTGGAATCATACATTTACCCTTCCAGTGAAAATAGAATAATGGCTTTTTATTCTGTTATATACACTTAACTGTGTTCATCCATCCAGCAATATGATTACTCAACACTCTTGAGTTATTTTGTTTCAGGTATGGTTGCTGCTCAAAATCAAGGTCTTGAGATAAATAGGAACATAAGTGATCACAGGAAATGGTAGAGTCCATTTCCTCTTGTATGAGGAAGCCTCTCTAGGCTTCATAGAAAAAGAAAATAGAATATAAATCGAAACTGGAGAGAAAAGGTAGTCAGAGGAATTAATAAGAAAGAAGAAAGACGCTTGAACAGCGTTGAAAGTAAACATTCTGAGAAAATACAGCTTTACGGATGGAACCTCGCTTATCTCTCTGGCATCATCTTGGGTTCTTCTCTTGTTCATGTCCTAGCCGAATTGGCTTTGCCTGGAATACCCGACTCCCACCCCACTGAAATTATGTTCTCATGTCACATACCCAGTTTGTAATTTTATGTTTTAATGTATTTTTTGTTTGTTTTTTCCTTTTCTTTTTTTCTTTATGAGATGGGGCTCATTCTTTTGCGTAGGCTGGAGTGTAGTGGTACGATCTTGGCTCACTGCAGCCTCCACCTCCCAGGCTCAAGTGATCCTCCCATCTCAGCTTCTCAAGGATCTGAGAGTATAGGTGTGCACCACAGTGCCTGGCTAATTTTTGTATTTTTTGTAGACGGGGTCTTGCCATGTTGCTCAGGCTGATCTCAAACTCTAGCTCAAGTGACCCACCCTCCTCAGCCTCCCAAAGTGCTGGATTACAGGCATGAGCCACCATGCCCAGTAATTTTTAAAAGTCTGTTTCTTCACTAGTCTATTAACTTCAAGTGGGCCCAAATCATACCTGTTTTGTTCTTCACTAAATCTCTAAAACTTAGTATGGGACAGGAAATACACATTTAGTGACCAAATAGTAAAGTGCTAGTAATATGTGAAAGCCCTGTGAACCTCACTTTGGGCAGATCAGAGGGCCCATGTCAGAGTTAGTAGGCTGGAAAGTAAATCAATCTGTCGAAGGTCTTCTGACCCAGGCTAAGGATTTTGTGTGTGGGTGAGAGAGAAGTGGAGCATTTATGTGTGTGAAGAGGCTGGGGGCATCATTGGAAATTTTGAACAGAGAAAAGACTTACTTGAAGCAGTATTTTGAGATGATTGACTTGGTTTTATTTAGCATATAGTAGGCCAGTGAGAATAGAGAGAGACCGAATCAGTTAGGAGCCCTTGTAGTAATGAAGTTATGAAGGACTAAAAGCCTGCTCTAAAATGGTATAAATTAGACTAGAAAGAAGAAATTGATCCAGGAAAAACCGTAATGGAAGAGTTTAAAGTGATTAAGGATGACGATGACCTAGGGAAAACAAGGGAAACTAGTCAGAGATAATTTTGAATGTTCTTGCTAGATAATGTTAAGGGAGACACCACCACCACCAAGATAGAAACTTTTATCTACAGTATGACCTCAACTGTATAAAGTTATGTATTGAAAAAAGTAGATATAGATACATCAACATATAGGCAATCATTGCTTTGGGTGGTGGGATTATGGATAATTGTCTTTTTGTTTTCCTTTCTCTTGAATTTAGAACATTTTCTCAATGAGCACCTATGAGAACATGACACACAAAAAAGTCTGATTTCAAGTATTTTGGCCTAGTTTCCTGGTTCTACCTTTCACAGCAAAAGGAGTCAAGTGTGTGTTTGGAGTTGAGCTTGGGGAGAGCTAAATTTAAAGGTTAGGGATCATCTGCATAGTGTAGGAATAGTTGGATTCCTAGGGGCAAATTATCACAGGAGGGCAGCTGGAGAGGCAGTTTGTCTGGAAACCTGATGTTTCCTCTGAATCTCAGTTGATTTTGCCTCCAGATCTTCCAAACTGGAAAATCTCAATCATTTTGTAACTGCGCCTCATCTTCACTACAAGCATCTGTGTTTCCTCCTGCTTCTTAGCTTCTTAGCTTGGTCTTGATTCTATGCTTTCTTCTCCTTTCTCCTTAAATTGAGATTGTATTCTTCAAGTCACTGGCTTGCTTATACTTAAAATAATTTTGAAAACTAAAGACCACCCTAACATTCTCATATGCTAAGTTACTTGCCAATATCTTACAGCAGGTAAGTGGCAGAGCTGGGATTAGACTCTGGCCCTAGAGACTCTAAGCACCTTTTAAAAAGACAACAAGCACCTTTTAAAAACACTGGAAACATGAAATTGTTGCTTTCTGTCATTATTTTTTAACCTTAACCTGTTGTTTCCAATCCTTTTCCCCCAAATAACATTACCATAAATGTTCACTGGAAAGTCTTTCATTACTCAACTTAACATGCATGCCTACAATGAAAATTAATAAAATATCTAGAAATAGAAATTTTATTATAAAAATTGTTATCACAGTGATAAAATCCAAGCAATATAAATATTACAAATTTTAAAAATTTGTTAAACATAAAGTGGATTTTTGTTAGAAATGTATGTCAGTGAAATAGATGGGACTATAAATTTTTTTCTTCTCAGATTAGTTCATGTATCCATGGATGAATAGTACTTATTACAAAAAGGAGAAAAGGCACACTACCAGTTCTATTCCCAGTTTTCATTTCTGTAGATGTAACTGCTGAGACATTGGTTCACGTGAATACATGGGACTAGGAGGTTTGTTATCACCTTGCCATTCATTTCTTAGAAGTCATTTCAAGTTATATGCCAAAAATTACACAGCACTTGATTGGTTTGCTAAAAGCAAAGAAATTGAAACCATCCTATGTATTACTCGGATATTGCTACAGTCATTTCTTTTTCAATTTATGGAAAAGGGCATTAAATTATATCAAATAATGATTTATAATATTTTTTTGGCTAGATACACGGTTTCGCTCTGTTGGCCAGGCTGGTCTGAAACTCCTGGCCTCAAGTGATCTGTCCTCCTAGGCCTCCCAAAGTACTGGGATTACAAGCATGAGCCACCAGGCCCTATACAATTAATTGTTAGTCTTCAGTTTAGAGGCATGTTGTTTATCCATGTATACACAGAAAAGATTCAGAAAATAAAAATACTGTATTAGTTTTTAATTCAAATAACTTCTGCAATTTTTTTTAACAAAATGCTTTTATCTTACTGTTGCAGACTCAGCTATCTTAATTGAAGAAAATTTCCACCAGGTAGCCTAATTGGCACATCCAATGATCATGGTCAAATGGTCATATTTGATCAATGAGGCTGATAAATCTGACTTTAATTTTTATTAGAAAAAGCTGAGTTCACATTTCAGTTCAAATAAATGCACTTTGAGAAAACTTATAATAAAACCATATCAATAAGTTATGGAATGCATCTTTTATGATACATTACTGAAACAGTCCAGAATAAAATGTGGTGCTAGTAAAATTTATTTATTCAGCTTATAAGAGACATGATATTTCTCATTACTTAATTAGTAATTATGTACTATAATATATAACTTATTTATGAAATGAGAAGTATATTAGAAGTCATATCACTTTGATAAATATGGTTCCATGTGTATCACACAATTTAGTGTGGACTTTAGTAAAAAAATTAGGTAAGAGTAGTATATAAAAATATTTATCAATTTTGCTAGGTATCATGATCAGACTGTTTTTATATACTTAATGAAAGAGGAATTTACATACTTGCTAAAAATTAAGTGCTTTGACATTTGGATTATAATTCTGTTATTTTTATTAGCAGTATGTAGAAGGTATTCAAAATCTTTTAAGATGAAAATGATGATTAATGATAAATATGTTGATATTATTTGATTATGTAGGTTATGACTACCTTACTAAATGATAAACATTGTTTCCGAAAGAAATTAGGTAAAATTTCTATGTATACCTTTTATTCAGTGTATTCTACAAATTTTGTAGGGACAGGAAGACTCAAACTAAATTTAAAAGAGTAGGCATCCCTTAATTTGCTTAGGGGCTTTTCTTCCCATGTGATGACACCTCCTAGGAATGAATGAGAGTTGAGGATAGTTGAAAAGAATATCTTAGCTTTGGATATGTGGGGTTCGAGGAGGGAGACAATTTTCACTGTTGGACACTCATGCTTTGCTCCCATGGGATGCTTTCTAAAGAGCAACACATTATTAAAATAGACAAGAATGTAAGAAGAGAGTTCATTATCATTGCCCATTTTATATGATGTCTGAATTCTGAACAGTCCAGCATAGTCCTAAATCCTGTATCAGATCTAGCTACACTTTACTCATCTGTGTATAGTCAGGGAAATATGAGGCTTTATTAGTTGTTTTTTTGTTTGTTTGTTTTTTGAGACAGGGTCTTACTGTGTTGCTCAGGCTGGAGTGTAGTGGCTCAATCATGGCTCACTGCAGCTTTGACCTCCATGGGCTCAAGTGATCCTCCCATCTCAGCCTCCCGAGTAGCTGGGACGACAGGCATGTGCCACCGTGCTAAGCTAATTTTTGTATTTTTTTGTAGAGTTGGAGTTTCACCATGTTGCCCAGGCTGGTCTCGAACTCCTAGGCTCAAACAATCCACCTGCTTCAGCTTCCCAAAGTGCTGGAATTACAGGTGTGGGCCACCACAGCTGGCCTATTAATTCTAATAATCAAATTGTGAATTATTTTAGCACTCAGAAGAGTTTTACACCCTGGGCAAGTGTACCATGTAGAATATAAGCCAGGGTATATACCTCTATTTTGTAAAGAAGGAAGGGTACAATTTTGAGAAGAGAAACAAGAATGGATAATCCTCATTAATGGATTGAGAAGAGAAACAAGAATGGGCCTCCATTCTCTAGTAGATTAGTTTTAGAGTAAATATGGAACTGCAAGATCTGAAAATTGGGTCCCTGTGTTTGCATACCTCATGGAAGGCCATTTTATATCCCAAGCTTAGGCATACTGTACTGAGAAATCCACTGAATTAAGTCATGTCCCATTGGAGTAATGCAAACATGCCCTGCTCTCTTCACTTAGCTCTAAGCTGTCCCTGGCCCTGTTTCTGTCTCTAATTTTTCTTTGTGGTATGTGAGTGGGGGCATATGTGTCATAATCATCTGGGGCAATTGTCAAAGGCTGTGTTTTTTTTTTTTTTTTTTTTTTTGAGGTGGAGTTTCGCTCTTGTTGCCCAGGCTGTTGTGCAATGGCGCAGTCTCAGCTCACTGCCACCTCCACTTCCTGGGTTCAAGAGAGTCTCCTATCTCAGACTCCTGAGTAGCTGGGATTACAGGTGCCCACCACCATGCCTGGCTACTGTTTATGTTTTTAGTAGAGATGTGGTTTCACTATATTGGCCAGACTAGTCACGAACTCCTTACTTCTTGGTGATCCCAAAGTGTCAGACCTCCCAAAGTGCTGGGCCTCCCAAAGTGCTGGGATTACAGGGATGAGCCACTATGCCTGGCCACAATTTTCAAAGTTAAAACAACCCTCTTCTGAACTTCTCTACGTTAATGGGTTATGGCTTTGTGGCCAAGGTTCATCCAGTACCTTCACCAGCCACTGTTCCTGCTGGACAGGTGTCATGTCTCCCATGTGACAACTATTGCTTAAATTAAACTACTGCACTCTTACCAGAATTTTACATCTAAAACTAAAAATAATTTTTATCTTTTAATCTTTTGCTGTTTAGAGATGGAGTCTCATTCTGTCTCCCAGGCTGGAGTATAGTGCAGGATCATAGCTCACTGCAGCCTGGAATTCCTGGGCTCAAGTGATCCTCCTGTCTCTGTTGCCTCAAGTAGCTGGGACTATAGGCTTGCACTACCACACTTGTCCTTGCCTGACTCATTAATTTTTTTTTTTTTTTTTTTTTTTGTGGACATGGTTTCACTGTGTTGTCCAGGTGATCCTCCCATCTCAGCCTCCCAAAGCACTGAGATTTCAGGCATGAACCACCACACCTACCCATTTTCCTCTTATAAAATGTTTAATACTTTCCTAATCCTATTAACAAGAAATAAAATTACAAGCTTTCCACAGCTCTTTGCCTTTACAAATAAAGCTCCTTACTTACAGTCCGCTAATATGATCTTTTTGGACTAATTTCCAACTATTTTGCTGCAAGTGTTACATTCTTTAGATAGTCAGGTCCCTAACACATACCCATTAATTCAGTGATTCTCAGAGTATCATCCTGGCCAGTAACATCAACGTCTTCTGGAGACTTGTTAGAAATGCAGATTCTTGATGCCCAGACCCAGTGAATCGGAAACTCTGGGGTTGGTGGCCCAGCAGTCTGTTTTAACAGGCCCTCCACTTGATTCTGATGCACACAATGAGTGAGAATCACTGCCTTAGTTCTGTCTACCTACAGTACTCTCCTCCTCCTTTCTTGCCTGCTGACTTCCGAGTTAGGAGACTGCGTTCCCGGCAGCATTGCCCTCTCTTCTGTGTCCCACAGTACTTGGTCAAATCTTTTTTATAGCATTTATATTGCCTACGTCTGTCTGCTTTTGAAGGTGGAGGCCGCAACATAAATTACTTTTGTATCTGCATACAGCACGTACTTCAGAGATAAGTTAATAGGTGCTGGTGAATAAATGAATGTATGCATGAATGAAGGAAGAGAGCATTTTAGGAGGAGCAGTGATCAATAAGGTCAGCTGCTATGGAGAGATTGTGGAGAATAATGAAGGAAAAAAGCTGTTGGATTTCACAGAAAGGCAGGTGTTGGTGACCTTTGAAATGCTTGCTTCAGCAGAGTGATGGGCAAGTAGCCCAGATTGCTGGTAGTTAGGGACTTCCAACATGATGAGGACTTCCAGGTTTCATATTGACTATTTATTCAAACATGTAGTGAAAACAGAAATTTCTTGAGTGAATTTGCTGAGTGACCTTAGGCCAGTTACCTAACCTGATTGAGGCCATGATCTCAGAATAAGCGGTAATAATAATACTGTGTTTGTATGCTTTTTAACTGAAGGATTAAAAGAGCTAATAGTGAGCCCCTAGAACAGGGATGTCCAATCTTTTGGCTTCCTTGGGCCACAGTGGAAGAAGAAGAATTGACTTGGGCCACACATAAAATACACTAACACACTGACGATAGCTGATAAGCTAAAAATAAATGGCCAAAAAATCTCATTTTAGAAAGTTGATGAATTTGTGTTGGGCCGCGTTCAAAGCCATCCTCGGCCACATGTGGCCCGTGGGCCACGGTTTGGACAAAGTTGCTCTAGAATGATGCCTGATACATAGTTGTCACTTAAAGGGTTATTTTCTTTACACTCTTCTTCACCATTATTTTTCCTTATTAATGCTGCTGAAGGCATTCTTCACTCTTTGTAAATTCGTATAAGATGTGAAATTGTGTGTGTGTGTTTTTTTTGAGACGGAGTCTTGCTCTGTCACCCAGGCTGGAGTGCAGAGGCACAATCTCGGCTCACAGCAAGCTCCACCTCCCGGGTTCATGCCATTCTCCTGCCTGAGCCTCTCAAGTAGCTGGGACTACAGGCAGCTGCCACAATGCTTGACTAATTTTTTGTATTTTTAGTAGAGACAGAGTTTCACCATGTTAGCCAGAATGGTCTCGATCTCCTGACCTCGTGATCTGCCTGCCTTGGCCTCCCAGAGTGCTGGGATTACAGGTGTGAGCCACCATGCCGGGCTGTTAAATTGTTTAGAATACTCTTCATTCCATTCATTGCAGAAAGTGTGAATTGCATTCAGCCTGGAACTAACATACTCTTAGTTGAACACTGACGACTACTTTGAAATTACTTTTTAATCAGCTAGAAAAGTACCTCAAAGGGTAGTTGTAATAGAACTCTTTTAGTTCCACCTTACAGAATGTGACTTCAAGTAGACAGTGAGAAAAAGGTAGAGGGGAAAGGGAGAGGTAGTGGAGGGACAAGGAGAGACAGATTTTGTTCGCTCATGTAACAGAAAATTCCAGGGACAGTACCAACCTCAAAGCACTGCCAAATCTTCTGAATCAAACAATGTTATCAGTACTAGATATTTGTCAGATCCTCTTGCAGCCTAGCTCTTCTCCATATGATTTGCGTTCTCAAGCATATTCATTAGCTACAAATTTAGAGGAAAGAGAAGAAATTCCCAGTAGTTCTAAGTAAATTCCTGGATTCAACCTCACTGTCAAGACTTAGGTCACTTACCTATTCTTGAACCAGTTGTTAAGGTCAGGGTGCTGGAGCAGACTGGTTTTCTAGGCCTGGCTAAGGAATATTCAGTCTATGAAATACTGGTATTGGCCGGGTATGGTGGCTTATGCCTGTAATCCCAACACTTTGGGAGGCTGAGGCAGGTGGATCACTTGAGCCCAGAAGTTCGAGACCAGGCTGAACAACATGGGGGAACCCCATCTCTACAAAAAAAATACAGAAAAATTATCTGGGTATGGTGGCATGCACCTCTAGTCCTAGCTACTTGGGAGACTGAGTCCCCGGAGGTGGAGGCTGTGGGGAGCTGTGATCATGCCACTGCACTCCAGCCTGAGTCATAGAGTTAGAACCTGTCTCAAAAAAAAAGAAAAGAAAAGAAAAGAAAGACTGGTGTTGAGTGTAAGGGACAAGTTCCCAAAAGGAAATGTAGCTTCTATTACCAGAATGAAGGGGAGTGGACACAAATCAGGCAAAAAAACTGATATCAACTCACGATAAAGAAAAGGGCTTTTCAAACTGTACTTCCAAGGTTCAGCCCACTGAGATACGTAAGCAAGTTGAGAAAAAAGGAGTAATACATGATTGGACATTCTGTAATCTGTGATTATTCCAGCTTCACCTAGAACAGCTTCACTTTTATATATTTTGTATGTGCAACTTCTGGTTAGATTTTATTTGAATCTTTTTTTTTTTTTTCTGTGACGGAGTCTCACTCTGTTGCCCAGGCTGGAGTGCGGTGACGCGATCTCGGCTCACTGCAACCTCTGCCTCCTGGGTTCATGTGATTGTCTTGCCTCAGCCTTCCAAGTAGCTGAGACAACAGGCATGTGCCACCACACCGGGCTAATTTTTGTATTTTTAGTAGAGATGGGGTTTCCCCATGTTGGCCAGGCTGGTCTCAAACTCCTGACCTTGGGTGATCCACCTACCTCAACTTCCCAAAGTGCTGGATTACAGGCGTGAGCCACGGTGCCTGGCCTGAAAATGAATCTTGACAATACCATTGGTATACGACAAATTAGCAATTGGTTAGGCCCATAAAATTAATTAAAGTAGGTGCCATCTTTTCCCACTCCATCCTGATGAACAAGTTCTTGACCTACATTTTCTACAGTGCCATTGGCCTAACTCATATTCCTAACCCTGCAAGATCCAGACCTGACTCCTCCACAATTAGATATATGAAGATCATGAAATTAGGCAGCAGTCCAGTTCTCACCTTACAGATTTTATGACAATTAAAAAATCATCATGTATCATAGTTCCAGGGGTACTTCCCCAAAAATTGTCACAACTTGATGACTCAATATGATCTAGTAATTTTAAAGCAGAAAATTTTGATATATTCAAGAAATTTGGCAGATTATAATCTTTGATGGTATGTTTATGCTGAAATTTGCAAGCTAGGCAGTTTAATTTTTTCTGAGACGGAGTCTTCCTCTGTCGCCAGGCTGGAGTGCAGTGGTGTGATCTTGGCTCATTGCAACATCCGCCTCCCGGCTTCAAGCGATTCTCCTGCCTCAGCCTCCCAAGTAGCTGGGACTACCGGTGCGTGCCACCACGCCCAGCTAATTTTTGTATTTTTAGTAGAAACGAGGTTTCACCATATTGGCCAGGATGGTCTCAATCTCTTGACCTCGTGATCCACCCACCTTGGCCTCCCAAAGTGCTGGGATTATGGGTGTGAGCCACCATGCCTGGCCTAGTTTAGTATTTTTTAAGTCTTCATCTACGGCTCATCTCCTAGGTAACTGCTTCCTAAACCACACTCTTAGAGCTTTTTTGTGATCTACTGTTGACTTCCATTAAATATCTGATCCACCTTTTCATCATCATCAGGGACCAGACAAAGCTGGTGAGGTGTCTGTTTGTGTAAATAAAGTTTGTTTGTTTGTTGGTTGGTTTTTGGAGACAGAGTCTTACTCTTCTACCCAGGCTGAAGTACAGTGGCACAATCATTGATTGCTCCACTGCAGTCTTGACCCCCAGGGCCCAAGCAATCCTCCCACCTCAGCCTCCCAAGTAGCTGAGACTACCGGTATGCCTGCCTAATTTTTTATTTTTTTGTAGAGACAGGGTTTCACTGTGTTGCCTAAGCTGATCTCAAACTCTTGGGCTCAGGTAATTCTCCTGCCTTGGCCTCCCAAAGTGCTGAGATTACAGGTGTGAGCCACTGCACCTGGCCTAAATAAAGTTTTATTGGAACACTGACACACCTAATAGTTTAAGTCTTATCTATGTATGGCTGTTTTCTTGCTATAACAGCAGAGGTGAATAGGTGTGAAAGACAACGCATAACCCATAAACCTAAAATATTTACCATCTGGCCACTACAGAATAAGTTGTTGACCTTTGCTATATATTTATGTGGTTTATAACAGTTTTTCTACTATTTTCTCTTTTTTTTTTTTTTTTTTTTTGAGACGGCGTCTCGCTCTGTCGCCCGGGCTGGAGTGCAGTGGCCAGATCTCAGCTCACTGCAAGCTCCGCCTCCCGGGTTTACACCATTCTCCTGCCTCAGCCTCCCGAGTAGCTGGGACTACAGACGCCCGCCACCTCGCCCGGCTAGCTTTTTGTATTTTTTTAGTAGAGACGGGGTTTCACCGTGTTAGCCAGGATGGTCTCGATCTCCTGACCTCGTGATCCGCCCGTCTCGGCCTCCCAAAGTGCTGGGATTACAGGCTTGAGCCACCGCGCCCGGCCCTATTTTCTCTTTTTTTTTGAGACACGTCTCACTTCTGTTGCCCAGGCTGGAGTGCAGTGATATAATCATGGTTCACTGCAACCTGGATTGCCCCTGGGCTCAGGGGATCTTCCTACCCCAACCTCCCGAGTATCTGGTAGCACAGGTGTATGCCACCATGCCCAGCTAATTTTTCCGTTTTTTGTAGAGGTGGAGGTTTCACCCAGGCTGGTCTTGAACTCTTGGCTTAGGCAATCTGCTGTCTCGCCTCCCAAAGTGCTGGAATTACAAGTGTGAGCCACCTTGCCCAGCTGTATTCTTCCTTACTGACATACGGTATACTTATGAAGAAGAATCAGCTAGTGTCCTTATAATATCCTCAATCTCAGGTGTTCTCGAAAGCATATCTAGGGAAATATTTTTGTTCTAACTGTGCTCTTTTAATTCTCTGACGATTCTTTCTTCTGTACCCTTAACAGTTTAGTCCTCTTCATCTTTAAAACAACCAACTTTGGCCAGGTGAGGTGGCTCATGCCTGTAATCCCAGCACTCTGGGAGGCTGAGGCAGGCAGATCACAAGGTCAGGAGATCAAGACCATTCTGGCTAACACGGGGAAACCCCGTCTCTACTAAAAATACAAAAGAAAAAAAAAATTAGCCAGGCATGATGGCAGGCCCCTGTAGTCCCAGCTAGTCGGGAGGCTGAGGCAGGAGAATGGCATGAAACCAGGAGGCGGAGCTTGCAGTGAGCTGAGATTGTGCCACTGTACTCCAGCCTGGGCGACAGAGCAAGACTCCATCTTAAAAAATAAATAAAAAATAAAATAACCAACCTTTTTTAATGAGTGGGAGGGAGAGGGATTATGGTTTTTTCACCTACAGTTTGAACGCATTTGCACACACACCTGCATGTACTTAATGCAGAGCTGCAAGGTGCCAAGTACACACACACAAATCAGGATTTTGTGTCGTTTTATTTCCTTTCTGCTGACTCCTGTCGGTTTCATATTTGCTGTTGTCATAGAAGTCTGTTTTGTAAAGAACTGTCTGATATGGTTGAGGAGAGCTGATGAAGGGAAATGGAGGAGGTGCAGATCCCCCCTGATCTGGTCACTGGATTCTGTAAGCAGAGCAGCCACTCATCAGGAGGCTGAGTAGTTAAGCTGTACTTGAAGAAGAACAGGGATATTAATATCCCATTCCTGCCTTTTTGCAGTCTAAATGCCCTGTGGAGTGAGAGAAAACTTCAGTCCCTAGGCTTGTGAATCCCTTATCTTTCCCAAATGTTAAATTAATTTTTAAGGCTATTTATTCAAAGTCGACTTAACCACTAGAATAGGGAAGATCAGACAAATCAGCTGCAAGAAATGAAGTATGAGAAAACCCGAACTCTCTGACAAAGTATTCCTGGGAGTAAATGTGTTGAATGAAGCCAGCGGGTAAATGATAAGGGCCTTTACACTGTGGATGTAAGAAAGCAATTTATCAAGAGTACATGAACTCTCTAGTGACCACAAGTCAGGAGGAAATGAGAGTGGAGGAGGAGCCCTGAAAAAATACATGTGAAATACTAAAAAATCTGTGTGCACGCACTTTAAAATTCCTCCATTATTATGCAGTAATATTGGTGTAGTAAAATAGGAGTTGCTGAGAATGCACATGCAGTGTAGCCCATACTGTTAGGGATAAGGTGTTAGGAAAAGCAGCTGAGAAAGGCCACACAGTAGTTTAGAATTTGCAGAAACCTTAGGTACATAACTTAGGTGTACTTATGACTTGAGCCTAGATGTTGGCTGATACCCATTTGCCTGACTCATGAGGTTAGATGACCATCCTTCAGGCTCATGTGTTCATCTTGTTTAATTCCTCAATGGGCATATGCATATAATTCTGACAGTTCTGAATGCCCTTTGTGTTCTCTTAAGGAGTTTAGAGTGCCTCTCACTCATTATCTCACTAATCTTTGCAGCAGCTCTTTAAGCCCTACAGATAAGACAGTGTTATTGTTTGAGAAACTGAGGCAAAATGTAATTATATTATCAGCAATAGGGTGTGCAGTAACTCAGATATGGATGGGGACTAGAATTTATGACCTTATTTTGGCATTTAGTTCTACAGAAGAGATGGCGTTTTCTTAAATTTGAGGAGAAAAAGCACCCAATTGTTGAAATTTCCATTGTATTGAAAGTGTTGACTCTGAGAATGGTCATCCTCAGCTTTTTCTACTGAGATAACACAGCTAAGATACACCAGAAATTCCCACATGTTGTCTTGTCATTTGTTTCCATTTTCATCTGTATCCTTAGAGCTATTAACAAAGTGACTTGTTATTTCTTTCTTTTTAAAATTATGACTTTAATTTTCTTTCCTTTTTCTCCTGAATAAGTTTCAGAAAACATGCCAGTGAACACAAAAGCTATCTAACAGGTGACTAACGAGAGAAATTGGGAGAACTAGGTTTTTGGATAACCCACTATAGCTAATATGACTTGACTTAAATTACTAACCCTCCACACAGATATCAGCTTTCCTTATTTCCTCCAAATTAGGTCTTTTACCCCTATCGTCTAAAGAACACTCTCTTCCTCCTCAAACCATTTGGGTATTATAACAGGTGAATGTTATTCAGAAAAGTGATATTAATTGAGCCTCCCCGTATGGCATGAGTTAGGAATTGTTTTGTTTTGTTTTTGGTAGGGGTGGGGGACACTATCGTAACTTGAGTTGAACCACAGTTCACTGAACAAATCAATGAGGTTTGTAGCACCAGCCATGGCCATTTAACAACATCCTCAGTAGGCCGGGCGCGGTGGCTCAAGCCTGTAATCCCAGCACTTTGGGAGGCCGAGACGGGCGGATCACAGGGTCAGGAGATCGAGACCATCCTGGCTAACCCGGTGAAATCCCGTCTCTACTAAAAAATATAAAAAAAACTAGCCAGGCGAGGTGGCGGGCATCTGTGGTCCCAGCTACTCGGGAGGCTGAGGCAGGAGAATGGCGGGAACCCAGGAGGCAGAGCTTGCAGTGAGCCGAGATCGAGCCACTGCACTCCAGCCTGGGAGACAGCGCGAGACTCTGTCTCAAAAAAAAAAAAAACAAAAAACATCCTCAGTGGCTTCTTATCTTAAAGTTGAATGTGTTTTGTATTTGTTGTTGCCTGCAATTTATAAACACATCCAATTTAAAAAATAAGAAAGAAAAGGGGTAAAACAGAAAGGAGATGTCAGAGAACTATTTTCTTTGCAGGATCTTGCTTAAACACATATGGCGAACATTCATGTGTAGAAATTGAGCTCTGGTAACTTCCAGCGATATTTCTAACTCCTATTCTCTTTTTATCTCTTTATTCCCAACACCCCGATCTCTGGAACTTTGACGGGACCACCACAGCCTTGGATAAACTCAGCACGCAGCACCTGTACCACCCCACCCAAGTGGAGATTGTGCAGTCCAACGTCGTGTTTGACATCAGCAGCCTGATGCTGTATGGAACACAAGCGGTGCCTGTGCGGCTAAAGATCCTGCTGGACCGTCTCTTCAGCGTCCTGAAGCAAGAGGAGGTGCTGCACATACTGCACGGCCTTGGCTGGACTCTGCGGGACTATGTCCGAGGATACATCCTTCAGGTAGGGGGAGGACTTGAACGCCGCCGGTGTCTGGGGCCGGCTCTGGGTGGGGAAGGGTGAGAGCCCTTGGCAAACCTCACAGGAAGGGCTGCACACCCTCCTCTGGTTAAAGTGGTCATTTCAGCAGGCTTGTCCGGGAAGGGGAAAGAAGGAGAGAGACAAAGCAGGCCACCATCGGACCTCAGGTGTATTAGAAGGAAAACATGGCCTCTTGACTCGTGTTACCTTTGTTTGCACCTTTTTGAATTCAACTCTTTCTCTACAACACGGGTTTTCTGCTTCTCCAACAAGTCTTATTATAGCCCTATTAAAGAGGAGGGCTCTTTGAGGCGGGTGATGGGTGTGTGAAAATCTGAGATTACCCTGCACTTGGGTTTATTAGGGCTTTTTCTCATACTCAGTTTGCGGGTATGGTGTTTTTCTTGGTAGTCTTTGTAACTAAAGGCACACATTTACTATTTATTGTTTTTTCAGCCAAATCAAAGGTAGAACTATAATCCATATAAACTTATATAACCAGTAAATCCTCACATCATAGCCTTCAGATTTCTGCATTCTGAAACATACAGACATGGTTTTAGATTGGGTCTTTGCAGAACCTGTTCTTCCAGCCTTGAGTGTCCCTTTGTATCAATGGCACTTCTGACCTGGTTAAGGGCTTTAAGAGTTTTCTGGGAGGCCCACAGCCTTCATGCACCCCCATCTCCCATCCCTCCCTTTCTTCATCTCATTTTTGCAATGTGTCATGTGTCATTTGCATTGTATACTTTGCCTCTGAAATGTGTTTATGGCTATCTGTCTTCCTACAACCCTTGAGGGGTCAGTGTTGAGAGCAGCATTTTGGGAGACCCCAGGATCCAAAGAGGCTACACTGGATGATGAAGAAATACCCCTCCCGTCGAAGGAGATCTCAATTGGAGAAGGTAGAATCTGAAGCAATTTTTCAAATTTCCCATGAGGATAATACCAGGAGACATGACCCCTTCAAAAACAATTGGTTCTGGCTGTGCCAGCTTTGTGTAGTGCTAGAGATATCTCCACTGTTTATTCCCTGAGCTACTGTGTGTTACATGAAGGGCATTGGCTGCCAGCTTGGCATGTGAGGGGTGGGGAGTCTCAGTCTACCTCTCTCTTTAACCTGGCGTCAGTACACACAGATTCTTGTCATTTTCCTGTGTGGTACCTCCAGCTGTTAGCTGTGATAGGAGAGCAGTGGAAGGATAAAGAGTAGAAGTAGGGAAAGGTAAGGGAGGTGGAATAACCTGTCTGCTCTCAGAATGGATGGCATCTTAATTTAGTGTGACTCTCAACTGGGAAGACACAGAAAATTTGGCCCTCAAAAGATGAGATGATGGTGATAATACTAGTAATTGTATGTTATATTTTCAGTTTATAGAGCATGTTTACAAGCATCTCATTTGACTCAAGATGGGGACATTTCAGTGGGTTAAAGTAGGAAGGTAAGTTTTGGACGGTCAGGGAACATGAGGGGGAACAAGGTCTAGGAGGAAGGGGCCAGGAAAAATAAGGAACTGGTTTCACAATCCCTGCGTATACTGGCCCCAAGATGTATACAGTGCTACATCTTTCTACAGTCATTTCCACAACATGATTATTAATATCTGTTTTGAATGGATTTTACCCTGCACAAAGAGAAAAACCTCTTACAGTTGTTTGTATGGAACTGTTTGCTTGGCTAACAGTCCTTTCTTTATTCCAAACCAACAAGTGTTTTGCCCCAATCTGGTACCTTCTTTATTACCTCCCCTATGTTCCTTATACTTCTGTCATTAATATTATATTTCAGTTTCATATGTATTTGTTGCCTAAGATATTTACACCTGTATACCTACGCAGAGACACAAGCATATACATTGTATCTTTCTGTCCAAATAGGTATGTGTGGGGCTATGCTGATTTGCCATTTTAACAAAGTTCAGGTAGCACTTTGATAGCAGTAAATATAAAGCCTGATAATGTTTTGTGTTATGGTCCTATTGTCCTGCCTTGGCCAGTGCCTGTTTTTTATTTTACTTGAAATAATTATTTGGATGTTAGTTTTTCCCCAACTTGTGAACATATCTCTAATGCAAGTATAAATAATGTAAATGTACTCTGTATTTCTTTTTATATGAGGGCCCAGTATTTAGCAGGGGTGTCAAATCTTTTGGCTTCCTGGGCCACATTGGAAGAAGAATTGTTTTGGGCCACACATAAAATATACTAACACTAACAACAGCTGATGAGCTAAAAAAAAAAAAAAAAGTCTCATAATGTTTTAAGAAGGTTTACAAATTTGTGTTGGCCACATTTAGAGCCTTCCTGAGCCACATGCAGCCCATGGGCTGTGGATTGGACAAGCTTGATTTAAAGATACAAAATTGTAAGAGAAATTAAGTTTGAGAGGAAAATTCAGTAAAACCAGGAACTAAAATTTATAAATCCCTTATTTTAGGGTGAAATACTGCATATAGAGAACATTTTCATTTATTGTAATACTTCAATTATAATTAATTTGTATTATTTTAATATAGATTTTGACAGTTTCAAATTTAATATAATGTTTCTCCAATCAGAGTCTAAAATTGACATTTTGAGAAAACTATAGATGATTTTTACATTAGAGGAGTTCTAGGTTTAGTTTCTGTCTTGTTTTATTGGTAGAATTGATATAATATAGATTTTATTTAAATGATGGTTTTTGTTATTCAGCATTTATAATCTACTTGTTCTTTGTTAAAACAGTTCTCGGTTTGGAAAAAAAGCAAATGGTTCCAGAACACCAAAACTGTTATCACTTATGTAGTGAGAAAATGCTTGTTTTGTTAAGAAAAAAAGAGAGAGACTGTAAAAGTAAACCCTTTTCTTCTAAAGTAATTTTGATAATTGGCCAATATTTTAAAGATTGTATGTGGTAATGATAAGGTGTGCACAAGTTACTTTGAATATAATTGTATATGACATTTTTGTAAAAGTAGGCTGTAAAATGTGTGTCTGAAGGCTGTAGAACCCCATAATGCACTATTAGTGTACAAGTCATTTTATCTGGCTAAAACTCAATTGTCTTGTAGCCCTCAAGGCATCAATTTTAGCATTATTGCTCTCAACAACAGTATATTGAATATTATGTCAGTTAAAGGAGAATAATTATCAAGGCAGGTTAGGGTGGCTGTTAGTCTTACCACATATTGACTTGGTTAGTAGTTGGCTGTAGATTGTGTTCCTGGGCAAATGAAGATGTACGGTAAGTTAAACTAGTCAAGCCAGGGTATTAATTTAACTCTCTGTGGGACCAAGCCTGCATCCTTTATGTGTACACAGCTACTGCTGCCTTCTGAGATACCTTTGAATGTGGAAGAATGACAGTTGTCTGATCTGATTTTGAATTTTTAGATGTAGGGGGAAGGGGGGAGCAGAACTTTCAAAACTGTGTGGTTTGTGAAGAGGTTATTATTAGAAAAAAGGAGATGATAGTGATGCTACAGATACATTTAAAAGGCTGGCACATTGACCAATGATCCTGTACTTTTTTTATAAAATTAATTTTCAGCTATGTGAGTATCTGTATAATTCACAAGGTAGTCAGTGGAGTATAAAATGCATTACATAACTTGGACTACAACTACTTAAGAAGTCAGGTAATACATAAAGAACTCAATATTCTCCTGTGTACTTACTAAAGTATTTATTCAGAAAGTACAGAAAAGGTAAGTTAGCTCTTAAGCATTTTCCAGAAAACAACAAAAATGGGAATATACAATTAGATGCTAAAATCTAAATACAAGGGAGAATATGATGTTTTTTTCTACTACTAAAGAATAATTCTGGCCAGGGATGGTGGGGTCATGCCTGAAATCCCAGCACTTTCGGAGGCCAAGGCAGGCGGATCATTTGAGGTCAGGAGTTTGAGACCAGCCTGGCTAATATGGTGAAACCCTGTCTCTACTAAAACACAAAAATTAGCCGGGTATGGTGGCACGTGCCTGTTAACCTAGCTACTTGGGAAGCTGAGGCAGGAGAATTGCTTGAACCTGGGAAGCAGAGGTTGCAGTGAGCCAAGATTGTACCTTTGCACTCCAGCCTGGGCATTGCGGCGAGACTCCATCTCAAAAAAAAAAAAAGAAGAAGAAGAATTCTTAGTTCAGGTCTGTATCTCATGATACATTTATTGACCATGAATAGAAGCAGTCGCCCCCTCTTTTGTCCTTTCCCCATTTTCCCCTCTGTCCTTGACCTAGGAAATAAGAATATAGGTGATTATCGTTGTTGAATTTAGTCATTTAAAAATCAAGTTTTCACAGTCTCTTTCAGTTTGAACGTATAACTGACTTGCCTGGGCTCGTCCACCAGCCTGTCTGTGGAAATCTCCTCATTTGCAGGTGGGTCCTGCCAGAATTCAGAGAAGTAGTTGAGACACTCTGAATATTTAGCTGTGGTGTCAGCAGCCTTATAAGAAAAGCAGTAGTGATGACCCTCTCAACTCTCCTGTGTCTTACTAGCACAATTAGGACATTAGAAGAGCATCTCTCAAAGACAAATGGGGCCATCGTCTTTGAGAGGTCCAGCTTTAGATTTGGGAGTAACTACATAGTAGATCCTTCTCTTAAGCTTCATGATACACATTAGTATAACACAGTCTCTGAGGAGGTCTAGAGTACGAGCCTATGAGAGTAGGGAAGTAGCTGTCTCCAACCCTTCCCACTTGATGAACTCTTCCCTTCAAGCTCATTTGAAGTACTTAGTTCCTGAACACACTCAGCTCTTCTCCCACATGAGCTATTTGCGTGTAAGGTTTCTTCTGCCTGGAATACCCTACTCATGTCTCTGCATGGGTAATTTCTTCTCTTTTAGGCATCAGCCAAAGTCTCACTTTCTTACAGAGGACCGTCTTAGCCAATGTAGGTCTTTTCTATGTAGCTCTATCTTAGGACTCTGTTTCCTTCAAACTCCTATCACAATTTAAAATCAGTCAATTAAGTCAACTGTTGAAATGTTTATTTTTCTGGCCTCCTCACTAGGGAATGCCACAGATGCAGAGCACTCAATAAGTATTTGTTAAATGAATGGCTAAGGAAACCTTTTAGCTTGGTATAGCTTGATGTTTCACCATGCAACTCAAGGAATAGCCAGTAACTTCAGTTTGTCAAAAGGCCCTTAGTTTTTTTTCCAGGCTTCCTAAGGACTGACTGCTATAGCAGCAGCTGGGCTGTTGAGGGCAATAAGAAGAAAAGTAAAGGCTCCCATGCCTTCTAGCTACTGGTCTGTGTAGAGTAAGTGTTTTGTGGTATCCATGTGGTAGAAAACATCAATATTAAGCAAACACTTGTATTTAAACAGCTCTTTGCGGAGCAAGTTCATATAAGTTACCTCTTTTCCTCCTCTTACACCATCCTCTTATAGATGTTGTCAATGAATTAACATTTGGTATAGTTGAGGCTCAAATAAGTGACTTTCCCCTGATCACAGAAGTGTTAATTGTCACAGCTGATACACTGTAAGCTTCCTGAAGATAACACATGCCTCTTACTCATCACTATAACTCACTTCCCAGCACCAACACCCAGGCTAATACTTAATAGGGTGTATTAAATATTGGAAGGAGGACATTTTGAAGTTTGACTTGAATTCAGGTCTTTGACCCTATGGGTAATATTCGGATGTTTGTTTTTTGTTTATAAGGCTACCAGCCTGTCTTTCCAGAAGGTAATATGTGAGAATCTGTAGACACAGAGTGGCATGATTTTGGGGAATAGAGGAGACCTGAGAGTCTGGAACTGACAGACTAACTTAATATCTCTTATATTCAGGGGCACACCACGTGTCTGACCTTAGGCAAAATTGGACGAAATGGGTTCCTCTTTTGTATTCCTTTTCTTGCCTATTTCCTGATATTCCATTTCATTGTCTTTACTCCTATATGCTCTCATTTCTGTGACTAAAACCAGATCTAATGTTTATCCCTAACACTTTATTGTAAATTCCGGTCTTTGACTTGCCTTTCCAGGGATACATACCTTTTGTAGTTGAGCATTAAAAAAAAGGTTTTCTACCTAGTTAGTAAGATTTCAGCTATACCATGTGCAGGGAGTGGAAGAGAGATGAAGTCGTTTTTCCAGGGTTTATAAAAGCATTTCAAGTTGGATGGCAAAAGGGCTCTGGATATTGAGACAAGATTGAGACAAGATTGAGTTAAATATGGAAAACTTGCCATTCTTAGTCATAGTTTCTAAAGCTTTAAAATTAAGATAACTCCCCATACCTCTCTAAAATTAAGATAACCCTCCTATCTCTAACTTTGAGTGGCTAAAAAGATGAAATAATGTAGATGAAATGTATGTTGTGAACTCCTTCTCAATAAATTTGCATTTTTTTCACTTATATCTATGTGTATTATATCTATGTGTAACGTTAACTCTGACTAATTATAGCAGAGAAATACCAGTTGCTAAACATGTTTCCCTACAGATGCCAAATGCTTAAAAAAAGATAGGGAATGCGTTTTAGGCGTTAGTCAGTATCAATAAGGTAAATTGCAGTTGTTTTAGTAAGTACATCCTGAAAAACTACTAGTGGCATAACACAGCAGAAGTTTCTCTTTTCTCTGCAAGCCTAGTCTAGTGGTGAATGCTTTCCTTCCATAGGTGATTTGACAAGAGGTAAGTTAGGGCCATGGCTATTTTTATGGCTCTGCCATTTTCTGGGATCATAGATTCCTCATCCGGGTGGCAACCCTGAGAGAAGGTGAAGGTTCTCTGTGGGATATTTTCATGGATGAGGCTCAGAAGTGTAGAGGGGTGCTTCTTCTCACATCACTGACCAGAACTTACATGTAAATGGGTCCATGTGACTGAGAGGAGGAGCCAGGATGTATGGGCTTGGCAGGCACTCTCAGGAAAAATGAGCACAGGTCCGTGCTCCACTCATGTGTGGTGGGATAGCTATAATTATGCCTTCTTTTTATAGAGTTGGACCAGAAAAACTTAATGCAGCAGAGTCATGTAGTGAAGGCAGATTCATGGGCTTGAATCCTGGCTTCAGTTCTTAGACGCGTGAAAAAATTAGGCCCATGTCTTTATTCACCTCAGTTCACTCACCTGTAAAACAGGGATAATAATAGTGCTCATGGCTTTGATGTGAAGATAAAGTAGAATGATTCGTGTAAAGCGTTTAGTAGTGCCACTTGCTAAGTAACCAGGCCATGCTAACTATTAATATATAGTGAAAAAGATGACGATATAGACTATTACAGACTACCACCAACCTGATCATTTTAGAACTTTGTTTCTATAAAGTAGCCTTAAATGCTGGATTTCACTGTGCCTCTTAAAGAAGAATGTCTTTCCAACCAATAGAGAAAAAGGGTAGCTACTATTTAATTATCAATAAATAATATGTACATATATACACAGGCACACATATATGTATGTACATATGAATGCACTTGGATATAAATAAGAGGTAGAAGTATGCAGTAACAAAGACTTTGGACTTTAGAGTTGGACAGACTTGGTTGTGAATCTTGGTTTCACTTTTTGATAGCTCTGTTAGCCAGCATAGAGAACATACTTGAACATCAGTTTCTTCATCTATAAAGGTTAAATCAAAGGATATTTTAAAAGTATGTAGTGCAATAACCAGCCCATAGCACTCTTATTAATATTTACCGTTATTACATTGTGAAGGTGTGTATTTTTGTGAGTGCATTTTAAAAAGTAATGGCTTGTTTATTTATTTATTTATTTATTTATTTATTTATTTATTTATTTATTTATTGAGATGGAGTCTTGCTCTGTCTCCCAGGCTGGAGTTCAGAGGCATGATCTCGACTCACTGCAACCTCCGCCTCCCAGATTCGGGTGGTTCTCCTGCCTCAGCCTCCTAAATAGCTGGGATTACAGGCGCCTGCCACCACACCCGGCTAATTTTTGTATTTTTAGTGGAGACGGGGTTTTACCACGTTGGCCAGGCTGGTGTCAAATTCCTGACCTCAAGTGATCCACCTCGGCCTCCCAAAATGCTGGGTTTACAGGCATGAGCCACTGCGCCAGGCCAAGTAATGGTTTATTCTATATATGACATTGTCATTTTTATCACCTTTGTATTTTCCTATTTTATCAACTCTTCTGGTACTTTCCAAGCTCTAGCACAGAATGAATGATTACTTGATACATTTGTTAAAATGATTAGAGTATCTAGGATTGTACCTTATTGCATAAAATAAAACATTTAAAACAGCCTTTGAAATAGGTATTGTCTGACCTCACAGGTTTTTAAGAAATTTCTGGAGGAGAAAGATCAATGGATCTGGATGTAAATTAATTTAGGTAATCCTTCAAATAGCAAAAAAAAATTGATTTATTAGTATATATTGAGTATGTAAGAGGAGATCTCTCAGAAAACTAACACTCTAATGGGTAAGCCATAAACAAATGATGGAAAGTTGTATGATACGAACTACAAAAATATACAGATGACCCAGAAAATTGACAGAAAGGAGGGATTATTTCACCCCAGGTAAAGATTGGATTATCAACACCATGACGTAAGGAAGGTATCGTTGCATTGTGTCACCAATATGCGAATCTTTTTCAGGAAAGAAGGATCGCATGTGTGATTGGTCAGGATCCCCCTGTCTTTGGCAGGGATATACAAAAAATAGATGATTCAGAGCAGTGTATTGTATTTATAGTGTCTGTTTTCTAAAGTGCTTGGACCACTCTACAAACACTGTCCTGGCAAGCTTCCTAACCTCCCTATTAGAGAGATAGTTTCAGAGACTATTATCCTTGGTTTTAAAGTTAACAGTGATGGGGCGGCCTCAGGCAGAGGCAAAGCTGGAAGTGGAATACAGGGATTTTGAATCCCTTGCGAAAGCTCTAACTATTTGAACAGCAATGAAAATAAACACCTTAGATCCAAGGACAAAGCTTGATGTTTTGTGCCCAGAGTTAAAATAAAAATATTCCTTCCTTTACTCTTGCAAAATAAAAATATATGGCTTACCAGATTCCAGATTGCAGTGACTGCCGGAATAGGATTCGCGCCTGTGGATCATGAAGAGGGGCTTTTGCATTCCCTCAGGAGGAGCAGAAATGAGTCCACAGCTCACTGGCCAGTCTCCATTTGATAAGAATCAGTTCACATTTACTTGAAATGGACATTGGCTGTGATGGCACTGATTAAATCGTGTGATCTTCCTGAGCAGCACTCATACATCCTTCTTGTTGAATTTAAAGTGAGCTCTGAGCTTTGGGTTTAAACCTTAATTCTAGCACCAGTTAACTCTCTAGCCATACAAAAAGCACAAAATTTCTATGCACTTTATTTTCTTGATGGTGCCTTCTTCAAGGAGCTTTCAGGATGAAGAGAAGTAATATGTTAAATTCATAATGGAGGTCAGTAAATTTAATTCCTTAAGTAGAATGATCTCCTAGTCCCCCCACCCCAACCCTTAAGTTTCTAGAGCAACGGGAGCTTTATGAGTCTTCCAGTTGCCTATACATTTTATTTGAGCTACAAATAAAATGTATAGGCAACTGGAAGACTCATAAAGCTCCCGTTGTCTTTTTCTAGTATTTCCCCCAATTTGACAGAAGAGCCCAGTGGAAGATGAGGGGGACTTGTATAGGAATGAAATCCTCTGTGACTATCACGAAGAGTCGTGAGAAAACTCTCAAGGCTGAGTCCTAGTCTACTGTCTGTTTCTTTTGAGTGACTTACATTTCAAGTGCTGGCATGTGAAATTTTGAAGGGCTGTGAAAAGTAGAAAATTAGATAAGGATCTATGTGGGTTTCTGGAAGCTTTTGCTAAATTCATACAGATGGGACAAATGCAAATAAAGATACATTTATTTGATTTCTGCATGATAGCCATATGTAATGCTGACAGAACTAGAAAATAAAATGTGGGCCAATACATTTGCCAGGAGAATGAGTGACCACGCATGGTTAGGCTGTGTCTAGACCTGATGATCAGAAGCTCTTCTTGATTCATCTGATGTTTGCATATCACCACTTCTTTCTTAGGGAAGTCAGTAGTGATTCTGATTGTTTACAGACCTGGCATTTGTTGCTGATAGCCTTAGATTTTAAAGATGTAGCTAACTAGCTGGTGATGTCACGAACAATTGTTTTAGAAACCTATCATTGTGGTCCTGTTGCTATCTAGGAAGTTTCTTCATTTGTTGGTGGCAACTGAGTGATCTGTTGTGTCTACTTTTCCTCTCTCCGCCTCCCACCCCCACGCCCCCGCCCCCGCCCCACCACCCACCATCTTCTCTCCCTTTTCCCTCTCCCTCTTTTCAGTCAAGGTAGACTTGAGATGGGGACTTGCATGGCTACAGTAGATCATAATACATGAGGCCCCCCAAATAAGAGAGTGAAACATTGACTGGGATGTATTTTCTGCTCGAACTCATCCTCAATTTACTGTGTATTTCTTACCTATTAGCTCCCAGAAAAGCATTTTTAGAGACTTTGAGAACCAAAAGTTCTCTCTGTAAGGAAATGCATTAACCTGATTTCCTTGTTCTCATGTAATTTTCTCTCTTAAAACCATAATAATAGTGTCAGAGGCAGCTTTCTAGTTAGTGTGAGTAATGTGGTTACTGTATTTTCTATTTTTATTTTAATGTGCTTTTCCTGCTCTGGATTTTTTTTTTTTCTTTCTTGATTTTAAAAACAGTAGTTGAGTAAATGTGGTTATTCAAAGACTGGCGTATATTGCATCTTCTCTGAGATGCAATTTCGAAGGAAGGCTCTGTGCACAATAGGCATTGTTTTTTCAGATTCCTTAGTAGGATAAATAGGAGAATGTTCGGAACACAGACCACTGATAGTATTGGTTTATGGTCATGGCAAGTCAGGCTTGTTCAGAGAAACTGACAATTGAGTATCCCATAGATTTTGTCTCTAGAGAATCTGTTAATATGAAGTCTGTTTATTTTATGGTGTGTTGATAAGATACAAAATTAGGTAACCAGGGAAGCACCTTAAATTGCTGCATTCATTTGCCACTTTTTAAAGTGTGCACACAGTTTAGAAATTTTAAATTAACAACAACAAAATACACTTAAATTCCCTTGGAAAGAGTAATTAAGAGCTACTTGTCTCTGTGTGCTGTCATCTCTGCCAGAATTAGAGTTCCTGCTGAGTATATTCCATTGAGTCAGCCATCATTCCATCAGCAGCAGGGATTGCTTTTCCACGTATTGACATGTGAGGGAATGTCTGTCTTGCAGTAGCCATGGGCTTGTGCCAGATTCTGAGATCCATAGAGGCAGTTCTGGGAGCTTTTCAATTCTGAATCAGGGTTCCAATTCATAATAGCTGAGCCAGGGAAACCGGGTTGAATCTGTGGCCAAAACCACGGTAAAAAACTTTTTCCCCCTTTCCCTTCTTGCAGTGCTTTATTGCTTTAAAATATGAATGCCTCTGTCCATTGATTCTCTGGTGACTTTCCGTTGGATTCAAATTGTGGTCTCTTAGGTGAAAAGGTCAGTGTGTTATTCATTCAGCCACACATCGATGGAGATTAACTGAGAGCAGTACAAGACATTTGGATCCTGCCAGACCTAGGGCACCTGAAGGAAGTTTATTTCTTTTCTCTCTAGCCTTTACTATGCCTGCTGCAGAAGAGGATGGCCCTGTGTCTTCTGGGAGTGGGGGAGGGTTTTGATTGGCTGTGTGTTAACTGCCTCAAATCCATGGCCATAGGGCGAGTAAGAACCCTGGAGAATCAAACATGTCATCTTTGTAGCATCACCTGATTTAGTGCTTTTCCTCAGGTCTGAGACATCTCAGGGGGCCTTTTTCCCTTGCAGCACTGATCTTTCAATGAGGTGCTAGTGTCTGTCCTGAGCAATAACAAGGAAAAACCATGAAGTGTGAACAGCTCTTATTAGCGGGGTAAATGTCATTAGCGCCTCTGTAGCCTTCCCTGCAATCTGAATGCTCTTGTCAAAAGAGCGACTTACTGAATCCTCCTTTAAAATCACGTAAATGGAATTTAAGATGCTGAAGTTTTACATTTTAATTAAGCAAAGCCATTAACTCCCTTTACATGTACATTTGTTTTTGTAGCCAGTTATGCTTGTATGCCTTATAAGGCTGTTGAAAAATTATCCACAAAAATTATTTTAAGGATTTGAGAAGCAATTGGTTAACTTTAAGTCAAAGTTTTAGATATAGACACCCTATACTCATGTGCCCAAGCATTGTAGTACGCATATTGACGTACATGATAGGAGAAAACATTAGCATTTTGAGTTAGTAAGTAGGTCAGTTTGGATTAATGGAAAGTTTGAAGCTTAGAGTGTTTAATGAATTTATTCTTTTCAATACACACGTGGAAATGTTTTGCCAGTCTAAATTCCCCATAGTATTCTCCTGAAAAAAAATTTGTATATGCAGATATTTGCTTCTTTTGCAAGTTTGAGAATTTCAGAGTAACTTCTGGTTACCCTGGGTTGTGTCTTGGAGTTACAAAAAAAAGCCATGTTAAACAGTTGCATGGTTGCGGGGGTCAGATGTAGAAAGCAAATTATCTTTTTTTACTATGCGTTTTAGTTTTTAATAAAAATGAGTGGAGACATTTGGTTAAAACTTTGGTAGGTACATCCAGAAAAGTTACAGGTGGTGAATAGAAGTTTGCTACTCATTACTGCTAATTTAAGATGTGTAATTTGATATATTCTGTTTATTTAGTGTATAGTCTTTAAAATGTGATCCTCCATTCCTTTTCAAAATTCTCATTAGGTCACAGATTTTCCTTTCCTTTCCTTTCCTTCCCTTCCCTTTCCCTCTTTCCCTCTTTCCCTCTTTCCCTCTTTCCGTCTTCCCCCTTCCCCTCTTCCCCTCTTTCCCTCTTTCCCTCTTTTCCTCTTTTTCCTTCCCCTTCCTTCCCTTTCCTTCCCCTTCCTTCCTCCCTTCCTCTTTTCCTTCCTCCCTCCCTTCCTTCCTCCCTCCCTCTCTCCCTTTCTCTCTTTCTCTCTCCCTCCCTCCCTTCTCTCTGTCTCCCTCTCCCTCCCTCTTGCTTCCCTTCTTGCCTCTCTCCCACTCTCCTTCTGTTGCCCAGGCTGGAGTGCAGTGGCATGATCTCAGCTCAGTGCAGCCTCCACCTCCCTGGCTCAAGTCATTCTCCCACCTCAGCCTCCCGAGCAGCTGTGACTGTAGGTGTGTGCCACCACACCTGGCTATTTTTTTATTTTTTATTTTTTGTAGAAATAAGATTTTATCATATTGCTCAGGCTGGTCTCAAACTCCTGACCTCAAGCCATCTGCCTGCCTTGGCCTGCCAAAGTATTGGGATTACAGACATGAGCCACCACGCCCAGCCATATTTATTTTTCTCCACAAATATTCTATTTGTTTTCTTCCCCCCGTTTTGAGGATTCAGGAAATTGTATTTATTCAACAGATAACTGGTATATTACAAGTAGTAAACAGACAGACACCATGCACCTCTGTTACAGCTTTCAGTTTAGTGGAAGTCGGTGACTCAGGCCAAGTTAAGGGAAAGGAGAGATCATTGGGTATGTTTTCTAATGAAAACGTAAGTATGATCTATAATTATTGCAGTCATGAATTATATGTAAATAGACTCTTTGGATGTATTACCAATTTACTTGAAAAGTTAATGCTTTAAGGAATTTTAAACATTTTTCAGCTGTCTTGGTTGTATTTTAATAATATTAATTCAAACTTTGCAATTAAGACTGACTAAACAAAACTAAATTTCAACCCAACCCCCACTTTTTGAATTAAAAACATTTACATCAGGTTCAGTTACTGAGATTTTGCTGTCCATTATGGAAAACCCACTTTATTTATTAGATTATAGAAGGTGAGCAGTAAAGATATATTTCCTTCCTATTCCTTAAAATGTTTCAACAAGCTAATGAAAACTTATTTTAAAATTTCCTTTTAGTGAGAACTCAAAGATGATCATTTTTAGCCCCATCAGGATCGTTTCACAAAAACTGCCTGTGAAGTCACTCATTTAGAACGAGACGATCTCTGTGGAATTGCTGTTGCCAGTGCCACTTGGGGAGGAATTGGGCCAATTAAAATGTGGATGTTTTATATTAAGTTATGGTGCCTGTTAAAATAGAGTACCAGGTTTAGAATTCGTCTGTGCTCCCTTTGTTCGTTTCCTTCGCTCAGTGCATAGAATTTTAGTCCATCTGATGGCTTGACTGATAAGTAGTATGTGTGTATAATTAAGGCCACAGTCTAGTGCCAGTAGGTTCTTCTGAAAAGCAGCGTCTGATTGGTGGGACAGTGAGAAGACCCTTCCGGCAGTACCACCTGCTTTGTCCTCTCTTTCCTCTGTTCTACCTTACACCTGGATCTAGACTGTTCACATAAATTATGATTGCTGAGGTTCATATTTTAGGATAACTGACAAAGAGATGTCTGGAGTATCAAAATTATCAAAGATGTACAGTAAACTTCTTCATGAATGTTTTTCAAGGCCCCAGACGGAAGGAAGCTTTACTGTATTACATTCTCCATATGGAAAAGTATCTGGGACCTGAAAGGGGCCACACCCTTAGAAGGGGAACACTTCTTAAAAAGGAACTTTATAAAAGAATGCTATAGTATAGGGTTTTCATGTATGATTTATTCACTTAAGCATATTGCTTTGAGGGCCCAAACAGCATCCTGAGTATAAGTTGTGGTTTCCTAGACCTAAGGAGTACCTGATAGTTTAAATTTCACAAACTTTTCAGATTTGCCTATGCCACAGGTCAAATATGCCTTGCTATGAGTCTGGTTGCCATTTATTTTAATCAAGATTTGGCTTTTGTTAAAATTGTTGCATTGGGTTTCTTTATGAAAGATAAATGTGTTATTTTATATTACTAGAAAGTCAAGATGGTAAAATTTAAATACCATTGTGGTGAAAAAGATAAGCATTATTTTTCTACAGTGTTCTTTCTTTCTTTCATTTTTGATACATATATTTTGTAATCGTTTTCACTTGGTAAATATTATATAACTGTTGAGGGCTTGGGAGGATTGTGGTTCTTTTTTTGTTGTCCACTGTTTTTACAGCAGTAATATTTCTTTTTCTTTTTTTTTTTTTTTTTGAGACGGAGTCTCGCTCTGTGGCCCAGGCTGGAGTGCAGTGGCGGGATCTCAGCTCACTGCAAGCTCCGCCTCCCGAGTTTACGCCATTCTCCTGCCTCAGCCTCCCGAGTAGCTGGGACTACAGGCGCCCGCCACCTCGCCCGGCTAGCTTTTTGTATTTTTTAGTAGAGACGGGGTTTCACCATGTTAGCCAGGATGGTCTCGAACTCCTGACCTCGTGATCCGCCCGTCTCGGCCTCCCAAAGTGCTGGGATTACAGGCTTGAGCCACCACGCCCGGCCAGCAGTAATATTTCTAAAAGAGTAATATGTGGTTTTTAAGAATACTTTTAAAAGATTTTTCAAATAATACTATAGTGTTTTCAGTGCGATTTAAGGAAACTGTAAGTACTCGTGCCTTTAATAACATCAGACTTTTGCAGTGTACATCTAAAAGATAGTCCTAAAGAGGTGTATTCACTTTGAAATGACATTCAGAAAATCAATGCATATTTTCCTGCAGAATAAATGTATGAATGGTATAGACATTTTCTATCCAGGGTAGTTGAAAAACCTAAATAATTATGTTAAATCTGGAGCTTCTAGACATGTTTCAAGAATATTTTTCTGCTTAGGATGAGCTCTACGATATGCCATATAATTTTCACTTTATGGGGTTTATGAGCAGGATAGTAGTGAGATTTATAGATGCTAATATGTTAGTAACATTTTAAATATTTAGTTTTGATAAAAGTAATAAGCTAAACGGAAGGACTATATAGCTGAACTAACCTTGAGGAACACACAGTTTATGAGTAAAACAAACAGGTAATAAAAACTGCTTTTGTTGGTAGAAATTTGGTTTAGAACAGAAACTAAAATTTGGCTTAGATAATGTTTCCAAAATTTTCTCTTACTTCCTTCCAAAATGTATCTTTGGAAGAAAGAGCAAAAATATGAAGATTCATCTAAAAGATTATTATGTTTTCTCTTTTCATTTAAAGTACAGTATTAGCTTGAGTTAGAATTCTATGAAATATTTATGGGATATATAAACAAAGCTTTATTTAATGTTACAGTTATTGTGGACAGGGCTTAAATACAAGACTGAAGGAGAAGGGGAATTTTTTTCCTCCATGTCAAACAGGCTGTCCAATTTATGTTTATGAAAAGAAAGGGGAAAAAATAAAAACAAAAGGCTGTATTTTTGTAAGTCTTAAATTGTGAGGCTAGAAATACTTTTAGATAGAATAAAAACTCACATACCCCAGCTTATTGGTGATTGACTTTTGAGACCTTCTACAGAAAAGAATTTTGCTGAACTTCACAACAAGAAAGACCACATGGGGTATTTTAGACCACTTTTATTAAATTTAGTTAGCGTTTTTAATTTTTCCACAATGTTGCATGCCTTTAACAAAGTCCGTTCTGAAATATAGAATGGTCTATAAAAGATTTGGATGAGGTATAGAAAGGTGTACAACAACCAGAGCCCCAAGGGCATTTATTATTTGGTTAAAGAGTTTCATTTCACTGAAAGCTGATTTTTTTTTTTTTAAAGTGAGTAAAGCATATGTTAGTGTATTAATAGTGGTTTAAATTCCCACCATTTTATTATTTTTCACAAGTCTGTGGGTCAGCTGGGCATATCTGCAGTGAGCTGGCGTGTTGACCTGGGATTGGTTGGTCTAGGATGGCCCATTTACATATCTGGCTATTAGGTTGTTACTGGCTGTTGGTTGGGGCAATGGAGATAACTGGACAGTTTATCATGCATCCTTCAGCAGGTTAACTTGGGCTTGTTCACCTGCAGATAGTTATAGGGTTCTTAAGGGCAGCAGGAGAGGGCAAGTCCAAGTGTGCAGGCACTTCTAAAGTGTCTGCTTGCTTCATATTTGCTAGCTTGCCATCAGCCAAAGCCAGTCACATTACAAAGCCCACAGCTGGAGTGGCAGATTACTCCTCCAGGACATGGATACCAAATACATGAGCAATTTGGGGGCCAGTACTGTAATCTTTACTCACCTGATTTCGTGTCTTAGGAAGCTTCTTTTGGTAGTGGTGTCTATGTGGAACTAAGGAGTCCTGAGCCTGTATGTGTGGTTTGAAAGCTTTCACTGTAGTTCAAGCAGAAATAAGGCTGGCATTCAAGAGTAATGGCAGGGAGGATAAACAACAGGGTTAGATAAAACCACTTGCTGACTAGATGCACTAGATGAGGGAGAAAAAAAAGGTTCTTGTAGGTTGATTCCAGGCTTCAAGGTTGGGTATATGGGAATCTAGGAAACTGGTAAGGTTGTAGACCTAACTATGTTTGTAGTGAACATAGGACATTCTTGCAGCTTCCTAAACAATTTCTATTCCTCTGTCCAGAAGTATTAATATGAAAGAGATGGAATCTATGAAATTCCTTTTTTAAAACTATTGCTTAAAAATTACGCCACTGCTTTCTTTACCATTGGCCTTGCAAAGATGTGTAAATGACAGTAAGTGTTTTCTCTTGTGTTTTAAAAACATATGGGCAACCTTGCCATAAACAATAAGCCCAAAAGTTTGGATTTCCTAGTTTCATTTCTCTGAACTGAGCAGCTACCTAGGATTTTTGAAAACTTAGTTTTATAGGTGATGAAGATTATTTTTATATGTAGAAATGTCAATTATGACAAAAGTTAAAAATTTGGAAATCATTTTATTATCTACAGATCTACAGAAAAAATAGGCAGATTTTACTTTCCACCTATATTTAATTTTAAGAATATGAATATTTGATTCATCCACATTTTCATCTTAACAGATACTGCTACGTGTTTAACCAAAAGATTAAGATTTTTGAATGGTATGCTCTTTAGTTACATTTCAGAACCAAAGTATAAAAGTTTTGCTTTTTTCTGCACTTTACGTTGTCATCTAGGTTAAACTCCTCCAAACTGTGAATATTTTTTGAAGAAATCGTATCTGGGTTGTTCATGAAAATATACAAAAGCCATCTTCCTGCTAAGTAAATAGAAAACTAGTTTGATCATGGTTTCTCTGTACTTCTTATAGCCAGATGGAGAATCATTTTTTTTGTTATAGGGTATACCTACTTACAAAAGAAGATGAAGAGAGATACATGGGGAGAAAGCAACTTAGTGCATTATTTGTTTCCAGAAGACAAAGATGCAATTTATAATTTAAATTAAGATCAGGGTACATAAACTGTTAAGTATGATAAATGACAATGTATTTCAATTTTATATTATGTCAGTTTAGAGAGATGGATTAAGGGAAAGGGTAATGAAGGAAGAAGAGAGACACAGATTTTTAGAAAGTATTTTCTCATGATTCTTTATGATGTGATTTTGCAACCATGGTACAAATCAGAATTAGGTTGCACAGTTAGATGTCCATTCCTGCATTACTGTTGTGTGATTCTCTCATTCATGGGCAGTCTTATTTACTGTAAAACTAAAACAGGGAGACTTCCAGAATGTTAGATCAAGGAAGAAACACATGCTTGATAATGCTAAGAAAGCTTAACAGTGCCCAAACTAGTAGTCCTCAAAATTGCATCTTCTAATATCACATCTAGAGTTCTTTGCATTGAGTAAGATTTCTCTTTAAATCATAACAGTAATAATTCATTCAGGATAGGACTATTTTAAAAAGCACTTACACCATTATTGGTTTAGTTGATAGTCACAAAGTCTACCAGTGTTAAGTAGATGTGGATGTTTTTAAAAACGAATTTTAGAAGTCAGACATTTTTTGTAGTTACATTGAAATCTGCTATATTACTACTAAGAATGGTTGTCTTAAAAGTTGATTTTTAGATTATGTTTCTCTTCAACAAAATTCACTTCTGTAAAATTTTGCCTGCTGCTATAGGAAGACCTATAAAAACATACATTTTAACTCTAGAAATATTTTTCCTGCCTGATTATCTCGTTGTTGGCAGTTGTAAGTTTTTTGAATGGTTTGCTATTTAGTTACATTGTGTTTCCTTTTTATACATGGTTTACAAATAGCACTAATGTTGAAAAATGTGATGTTTGTTTTAGGTTTATAAACGACAGATTGAAATAATGAGTTTATGGATGTACTATGTAATATAAATAGGCAGATTTTTCTTCCTACCTAGATTCAGTTTTAAAAATATGAATATTTGATTCATCCTCATTTTCATCTTAACAGTTATTGCTACATGTTTAACCAAAAGTAACGTATCCCTAAATTTTTCTTACATTTTAATACCTATAAGCTATCTTATTTTTATTGGCTTTGATTCAGAATTATTTCTCTTTTATGCTTTATTCCTTATTTATATTTTTATCATAGATCAAATGACAGTTTTCAGCAACACAAAGATTTGTAATGACTAGAATCTCATTTACTAATTTATTATAAAAACAGAATAATCTAGGCATTAAAAACCTGTGTGCCTGATACTTAATCTTTGTGTTTGTTTCCAGAGGCATGCAGGGTGTTTCCTGTCTGAGACACAAACCATATATTTCATTTGTCATATCTAATGTTTTTCATATCCGGAAATCATGCTCCATGTTATGTTTTACAAGACTTCGTAAAAATAAGTGATCCAAATAAAATTTATAGTTAATTTTTCTGTCATAGCAAAATTATCTCTTTCTCCTCTTTTTCCCACAAGGATACAGATGGGATTGTAAAGTTTAAATGAGTGTATATTTGCAAATAAAGTCTTAAGTTTTGAAACTAGACAGTCATTTATTATTTAGACATTGCTAGTGGTATGTTGGTAACTTTACAATAGCTTTCTAAATGAAAACAAACAAACAAACCCTGATTTGCAAGTGTTTGCTGATTTCTCTGGTGAAAATATGCCATGATGGCTGATTTCAGCCTATCAACGTGAGTCAGTGAACATGGAGTTGGGAAGAGATGCTTAGTCACACATTATTATATGGTATTTCCACCACACTAGACATAAGTAGAAGCAAATAATCTTAAGAGCACAGATAATAAATATTTAAATGTAGTCAAATAATTGTAAGAACATAGATAATAGTAAAATGTTGTCAAATAATTAGAAGTGATTAATTTTGAGTATCTATTATCATTGTTTTTAATATTTTTTTCATTGCATGTTTCTAAAATTTAATTTTTAATGTCGTCTGTGTTTGAACCACCAGTGCCCAAAATTTCTGAATGTTTAACAATCAGCTCTTGTAGGCTGGCATGAGCCAGCCGTAGCACACTACTGCACAAAACCATTTCTGGTGAATAGGAAGATAGGTTGTGGTCAGTGTCTATTGTAGAAGAGGATGTCTTGTGTCCGTGTGCCCAGGGAGGAAAAGCAACCATTTTCTGTTTCAGCTCCCATTAGTAAACAACACCTGGTCCCATAAATTTTGGTATCTATATTAATATAGGGCCTTGAATGAGAGCAAAATACCAGTGTCTTTTAATAAAAGGACAGGGAAAATATTTAAGATTTTCATTACAAAATTACTCTTTTTTTTTTCTGTATGTCTCTTGGCTGTTGTATATCTCCCACTTGCACAATAAGCAGATCCTATAGTCGGTGCTTCCTAATGCCACTCCAGGATCAAGGATAAGCTACTTAAATAGTTTTACTCAGCAGGATATATTGATGATTTATGTGTTAACAGAAAGTAGTAATTGTGTTGCTACCAAAAAAAACCCTGAAATCTTCAAAAATTTAATATGCATTAGCACTGAGATAATGAAATGAACAGAATGTAAAGAATGTCATGCAACAAATGGCAGAATTTTAAGTGCATTTTGTCAAACTTCCCCATTTAAGAAGAGGGTGACCTCCTTCCTATGTTACTATTGGCAGCTTATCGGTGGTGTTACTCAAACATTTTGAATAAAATGATACGTTAAAAATATAATTGATTTCTTTGGGGGAATACAGGAGATCTCTAGATAAATTTATTTAGATGAGTTGACAAAACTAATGGTGTGCATGGTTAAGAAGAAAAATTTGACATATTTTATGTATAACCCTTTGAGTATTAATTCTGACCAGATCACACTGTAAATAATGTTAACTGTCATAAAATAAACACAGCCAGGGTTTGCACCATATGTTTTATAATGATTTTGCAGCTTCTTTTTTTTTTGTTTGTTTTTACTGAAAATGGAACCTACTGATAGCTCTGTGAAGTTATGTTTATATAAAAGTAAATTACACTTGTGCGTTAACAAACTTGGCTTCACAGACCAGTGTCTCTAGGCGGTTTTTGTTTTAAAAAAAATTATATGAAAGAAAAACTTCTCCCTCTCTCACTCGGTTCTTTTTTTTTGGCTATTCCCTCAGAAGCATCGTCTCAAACAGAAATCTGCTGTAGCATCTTGTTGCCACTTTCTTGTTTTTGCACATGTGAAGGAGAAGCCTTTGGAATGCCACCCAGAGGAGGGAAAAGCCTAACCACTGAACTCACAGAGAGTGTTTGGCTTAAGTAGCCTTGGAGTGGCCTTTCAGACTGAGGCTACTGTGGTCTTCTAGTTTGTTTTTGTTTTCTACCTTCTTACTTGCGAGTGTTTAACACTGCCAGAAATAAAGGCTCCCTTAGAACATTTAGGTAATTTTTAAAATTGTTATTATTTTCATAATCACCATCTCCTCTTGATCTCAGGGGAGGCTAGGCATCCTTGATTATCTTTAATAGAGCCTTGGAAACTGATAGTGCCAGTGGGAGGTGGGTGGCAAGTTTCATAATATGCCTCCCTCCCCCTGCCCCCTCCCGGCTCATTGCTAAATATGTCTCTTGGCAGATCTGACAGTATCCATAATTATCAGGCACCGTGAGCCCTGCTGCAGAGCTGCTTGTGCATGACACCTGTCCAGCTCATGCTCTTCTCCTGCATCTCCTCGTGCCTCGGCTTGCTGGCTGGCCATGCGTCAGAGCAACAGTCTGCCGTTAGTGAACTCATTTCTCTTCTTGTCAGATTCTCAGACACCAGAAGTTCTGCCCACACAGCTTACAACATACACCATGGTTTGTGGTACAATCCTTCACACAGTAGGCTTTTCATAAACTTTTGTGAACAAATGCAAAAAGTTAATGCAGATATTGTGGTTTTCCATTCCTCCTCTATGAAGTGCTTTTCACGCTTTTGACAGATTTCTCAGCATAATATCATATTTTCCATAGAAGTGGATCTTGATCATCGCCCTCTCTCCTAGACAGAGAAAAGACTTGTCGATTTTTTTAGACTCCTGAAAGAGAGAATCCAGGGAACCCCAATTGGCTTTCATAGTGCTTTCTATTCTCATGAAGAGGCGGGGAATGTGGAATAGAGAAACGTACAGTGATTTCTGGAACTTTTGTTCCAGAAGATGTTAATGAGGTAAAGATGTTGTTAACTAAATTTTTCAGGTGTAATGAAACTTGAAGATGAAGCTATATTCAGGGAGAAAATCTGCAAAGAGAGGAATTTTGTAAAGGGCAAGGTGAACAGTAATGCCACTTTCAGTAGTTCATGCCTGTGCATAGTCAACCTTAGAAAGGCTTTAAAAAAAAAAAAAAAAAATTCACTTTATTGGCCGGATGCGGTGGCTCATGAACTTTGGTAGGCCGAAGTGGGCAGACCACGTGAAGTCAGCAGTTCAAGATCAGACTAGCCAACATGATGAAAGTGAAACCCCATCTCTACTAAAAATACAGAAATTAGCTGGGCATGGTGGTCTGCACCTGTAATCCCAGCTACTCAGAAGCTGAGGCACAAGCATCGGTTGAGCCTGGGAGGCAGAGGTTGTGGTGAGCCCAGGTCATGCCACTATACTCCAGCCTGGACAACAGAGCAAGACTCCATCTCATAAACAAATAAAAAATAAAACTAAAACCTCAGTTTTGAAGGAGAGGTCATAGATTTGGGTTTGGAGATTTATTTAGTGGCACAGTTGTCAGGTATTCATAGAAGTTTGGATTAAGAATGAAACTTTTCATCCTTAGAAACTCTAGCAGTCTATTTAATGAATAGCATACTCAGAAATTATGACAATATTTTTATTATTTATAAAATTTTATTCCACTAGAACAGCTAGTAATCATCATCTATTAATGCAGTTTTGACTAAACCCTTTTTCCACAACAGGGACCAGAATTAGGTAAGAAAATTTGGGAAAATGTCAAAATATATCAAAGCTTCCTTTTAAATATATGCTATTGGTTTTTGATTATGAAAGTAATACAAAATTTATATAAAATTCAAACATTGTAGTAATATGTAATGCAAAAGTGAAAATCATCCATAGCCCCTTTTTGTAGAGGTAACAGTTCTCCATATGTTACCATTATCATGTATCTATGGCACTAATTATGATTATTAGTAAATGGATTGATCCTATGTATATTTTTCTTATATCCAACTGTTTAAAAAATATATCTTGTGGTTGACCAAAAAATATCTACCCACTTCCACTCAAAATGTCCATGTCAAATCCCTGGAGCCTGTGAATGGTACCTATTTGGAAAAAGGGTTTTTGCAGATGTGATTAAGTCAAGGATTTTAAGATAAGGAGATAATCTTGGACTCTGTGGGTAGGCCCTAACTACCATCCTGTGTATCCTTAAAAGATATTAGGAGATAACACACAGAGGATAAGACATATGCAAAGGAGGAGGCAAAGTAAAGACGGCGGTGGCAGAGCCACCAGAAGCTAGGAGAGAGGCATGCAACAGATGATTTCCCAGAGCCTCTGAGTGGAACACAGCCCTACTCACACCTCGATTGCAAACTTCTGGCCTCTGGAACAGAGAGAGAATATGTTTCCATTGTTTTCAACCACTACAGTGGTAGTAATTTGGTGTGGCAGCCCTAGGAAACTAATACAGGCCTCTTTCCATGCTGGTTTAGAGAGATCTCATCCATTCTTTGAACCTCCATATGATTTCCCATTATATGGATATAACATAATTTATTTAACTAGTCATTTATTTAAAGACAGTTGGGTTGTTTTCAGTGTTTGGGCTTTTCAAACACTGTTGTAGGAAATATCCTTATATCTATTTATTATGTTTGTTTTTGTTTGTGTATGTTTGTTTTTGTAGAATAAATATTTAGAAGTAGAACTGTCAGGTCATTAAGTAGGTACTTCTAAAACTATTGTATTTTGGGTAAATATGACATCTGCCACTTTGATAGGAATATTTATGCTACTCTATCATAAGTCTGGACCATAAACAAAGTAGTTAACTATAGAAACCATCTCATATGTTAACATTTAGAAAATCAACAGTAGAAGTTGTTCCCCTCAACTCAGTGTTCTAAAAAGCCTGGAAGCTCTATATATACTGAGTTGAAAATCTGTGAGAATAAATATCCTCAACGAGTTTTTGTATTTTCGTTTCTCTAGGAACTGAAAATTTCTGTGACATACCTATTGTTTTCCCACCATGAAACGAGCTGTTAAGAGAAGAAAAATAGGCCGGGTGCGGTGGCTCAAGCCTGTAATCCCAGCACTTTGGGAGGCCGAGACGGGTGGATCACGAGGTCAGGAGATCGAGACCATCCTGAGCTACACGGTGAAACCCCGTCTCTACTAAAAAATACAAAAACCAGCCGGGCGAGATGGCGGGCGCCTGTAGTCCCAGCTACTCGGGAGCCTGAGGCAGGAGAATAGCGTAAACCCGGGAGGCGGAGCTTGCAGTGAGCCGAGATCACGCCACTGCACTCCAGCCTGGGCGACAGAGCTAGACTCCGTCTCCAAAAAAAAAAAAAAGAAGAAAAATAAGAGAAAAAGTTATATTCAAGAACTATTGTCATTTTAGAAAATAAGTCATATATTGTTAATGGAGTTTGTTAGTAACAATTATCTTAATAATTATTCAGAGTGTTAAAGACCAAACTCTGTCATTTCTTGGTCATGATTTTTCTTCTCATTTTGTCGTTCCAACCCCACAACTCTTCAATCTCTCCTCACTCCCAAGTCCATTTTACTCTTGATAATACAGGATGCATTTGGCATCTGTTCTGTTGTTAAAACCCTCAGGAAAAATTATAAAGCTGTTCTTGCAAATTCATCATTATTGTTAAGAACCATGATTTACCTCGTGGTTATCTCGTCCTTTTTCCACCTCTTACCTGAGCTCTGGGATGACATTGCCTTCCTGGGTGAGGCAGCGTTGCAGCATCTCGTCTCTCCCACCTTAATTTGTCATGATGCGTTGCATTTGGGTGACAGGCAGTTGTTCGTGCTTGAATAACTCAGGATTTGAATTCTACAGTTTGTGGCATCCATGTAATGCTTAGCAGTAGGTACAGCTGTTAACTATTCGCTTATAAATAATCTTTTTTGCCTCTCAACCTGTCTCCCAGGTAGTGTACCTGTCACCATTAATAACTCTTCAGCCGCTCCCTAGTGATTTGACCTATCAGTTGTCGTTCACGGAAAAGTGGTGCTCTGGCCTGCTATTGAAGCTTATGTAGGTTCTTTCAGCTCCTCAGTCACCCAGCAGGAAGTTGTGTTGGTCGGCTTCACAAGCAGGCAGCTGAACACCTCGTGCCGTTTGAGAAAGGTGGCATTATGTTTTGAACAATAGATGATAAGACTCCCATTTAGACTGCAAAACAGTGTCACGGGTAGACGGGGGTCTGGAGGAGATGGGTGGTGAAGATGACCAACAGCAGAGAAAGTTTCCTGTCTCTTTGATGCTGTACTTGCACCTAATTATCAGGGCATCATCATCCTCCTCTGATGCTTGCAAACTAAGTTTGGTGTGTTTGATCAGGTTAGTGAATCTGTCAGGTACGGCATTCTGCCTGTTTCTGAAGCTTAAGAATGAGAAGCCAGTAGCTGTCATGCAGAAAATGTGAACTGCCCCCCAGTCCTTGTCCTTTAGCAGTCTGTCATTCCTCTGTTTGGACATGTGCTCTCTTGCTTCCACTCTCTGTTCCTGAAATGTGCTGCTTCTAACACTTCTCCAGATTAATTCCTACCTGCATTTAGGTCTCAACCTACCCATCACTTTTTCAGGAAACTGCTACTGCTCTCTCTATTTGGCATTGACTGTACCAACTAAAATGCCCATATGGTAGTTTTTGTTTATTTCCTATTATGCTCTACAATAACTGCTTGTTTACTTGTCTTTTTCTCCTGCTGGATTGTAAGTTTTTTGATGGATGATACATAGTGTTGTTTGCTATATCCACATTCTGGGCGTGTCATAGAATCTCAATAAATTTATGTGAAGAGGATGATAATTTATTTTTTATGAACTCACTTTCCATTGACATATCATGGTCATATCAATGGGGAGTTCAGGCAATAAAGTATGGCATATATTGTCTACTATATACTGTGCTGGCACCAGGGGTTCAGATAGGAAAACATTTCGATTGCTTTTTACCCTTTTAGTGAGTGACTAATGTACATTTCTTTGTCTGAGGATATGTCTTGGCAGTACAGGATTTCTTCAGACATGGCTCAGGAAATGGCCGAGAGTAAAGTGAATCACAAGGGGAAAAAAAAAAAAGCATAAAACTATGTTGGGAAGTAATCCCAGTGTTGGTGGACACACATTATGTTTTTAAAAATAAATCCTCCAAGGAGGTAAATCACTTAGGTATTATGTTGGTTTGGTTTTCACTTGGAAATGAATTTACCTTGTAAATGGATCTTTGTTATCCTTATCTCACTGGGTGTAAGGAATTAGCAAATGATCACATTTTAATACCCAGAAAAATGCCATATTCTTTGCCACCCAGATATGTACACATATGCATACATATATGTGTATGTATGTGTTCCTTTATATATAACTAAACACAACAACGATCTGAAAAGAACAACAAGAGTAAGAAATTTAGCATTTTAGGGAGGCTCAAGAAAAAAAAACCCAGAGTGAAGCATTTTAGTTTACTTTTTTTGTTGTTGTTTTTTTTGTTGTTGTTGTTGTTGTTTTTTGAGACAGAGTCTCGCTCTGTCGCCCAGGCTGGAGTGCAGTGGCCGGATCTCAGCTCACTGCAAGCTCCACCTCCTGGGTTCACGCCATTCTCCTGCCTCAGCCTTCCGAGTAGCTGGGACTACAGGTGCCCGCCACCTCGCCCGGCTAGTTTTTTGTATTTTTAGTAGAGACAGGGTTTCACCGGGTTAGCCAGGATGGTCTCGATCTCCTGACCTCGTGATCCGCCCATCTCGGCCTCCCAAAGTGCTGGGATTACAGGCTTGAGCCACCGCGCCCGGCCTAGTTTACTTTTATAAGGATAAGGACAAGTTATGTCTGTAGGAACTTATATACAGTATCTAGTAGATAGAATGATAAAATATATTAGGAAACAAAAAGTATTTGGTCAAGTTCAAGGATAGACTCTTGATTGTGCTGTATCAAATGCACTTTTAAAGTTAAAAGGTATTCTAAAAAGGAATACATGCCTTTAGCAAAGAAAAATTATATAAACGACTGTGTGGTTGAAAGTAAGTCTGATATTGGGGTATAGTTCTAGAAATAGTCTATGCATATAAAGCACAACGTATCTTTCTGTGTGTTTGATAAAAATGGTAAAGGGGAATATAGTGAGCACATTATTCTGTACTTTCCATTTTTCACTTAATGATATATCTTGTAAACAACTTCATATCGGCACATAAAGAGCTACCCCATTCTTTTTTAACAGCGGCATTGTACGGATGTGTCATAATTGACGTGCCTATCCCTTCATACGTCGATAGGCTAGGTGTCGAAACATGGTTTTGATCTTTGGTATTCCAGTTGTTGATGGGATAAGTGGTAGTACATTGCTTTTATTTGCATTTCTCTTAATGAGTAAGGTTTACCATCCTTTTATGATAATCAGTCATTTCTGTTTCCGTTTTTTTTCTAAACGTCTTTTCAGATTCTTTCTATATTTCTATTGCATTATAAATCCTTTTCATTTTTAGCACCTTTTTGTATCTAAAGAGAATTAGCCCGTAGTATAGCTGTATTATAAACATTTGTTCGCAGTTGGTTTTCAGCTCTTTACCTTGTTTTTGCTTTTGCTTTTCATTTGTTTTTGTTGCATATTTGGTTTTCTTTTTTTAAGTTTTGTGTGGTTTTATTATCTTTTGATTGACTTTTGATTCCTCAATCTGGCTTAGAAAGATCTTCAAGTTCTTAAAAACAATGTGAACTAGTTAATGTTATCTAGTTATCAATGTTACCTACTAGTATTTTATGTAGTAGTTGTAGTCAGTGAATTTCAATCTCCCTCCCCACCCCCCCCCACCCCCCATGTCTCTCTCTGTCACCCAGCTGGAGTGCAGTGACGCTATCACAGCTCACTGCAGCTTTGACCTTTCAGGCTCAAGTGATCCTCCCACCTTAGCCTTCTGAGTAGCTAGGACTGCAGGTGGGTGCCACCACACCCAGCTAACTTTTGTATTTTTTGAAGAGACGGGGTCAAACTATGTTGCCCAGGCTGGTCTTGAACTCCTGGCCTCAAATGATCTTCCTGCCGTGGCCTCCCAAAGTGCTGGGATTGCAGGCATGAGCCACCACATCTGGCCTGAATTTCAGTCTTACTGAATAAAATTTTTCAACCAGGATTGTTATGTTTCTTAAGGTAGTGAATGTTGTTGTATAGAGATTATTAATAAGATTTTTCACTCATCTGTTTTTTTCTTCCACTGTATTATTTTAATGATGTTTATTTACACAGAGTATGTTAAACATGTTCAATAGATTATTATACATAGAAACATCAGAATCCTATTTAGCAAATAGACTAATTTAAGCTCTTAATATTTTTAGGTCTAATCCTGAATGTGTATTTAGAATAAGAAATCACTTCAAAAAAAAACAGAAAATGGAAACACGAATCAAGGAGATTTGGGCCCTTTCCTTCTAAATTTCCTTAGGGAACTTGTCAGAAATGCTTACTTAGAAATCTTGCCTGTTTGCACTCTGGCTTCTCCTCACCACCTAGGATGTTCTCTTAGTCTGAAACTCCTAAGGACCTAGGCAAATGAGAGACCTGAGCTGACGCCCCATTCACTCTCAGGTAAATCTGGTGTCTACTAGTAGCTCACACTGTACTTCATTACACTTTCCTCAGTCATTAACACTGGTAGCATCAGTTCTAGGACTGACGGTTTCAAAGGGGTCACAGTCAATTCTGTTGCTACTGGTTTCCTTGTCATTTTATTTAACTTTATTGTCTTTATTATGATTCGCTTCTCTTACCATGCATGGTGTTCTCACCCCAAGTGCTCATTAGGTAGTAAAGAGGAAAAGGTGGAGATGGAAGAAGCAGCTTATTTCACAGCAGAATCTCATATAGTGTTGTTTTGTTTTTTTGGTGAAGCTAAAATCTATTAGAGTTGTAAAATAGAACAGTTATTAAAAGATTATTATTATTATTATTATTTGAGATGGAATTGTTGTCCAGGTTGTAGTGCAGTAGCATGATCTCAGCTTACTGCAATCTCTGCCTCCTGGGTTCAAGCGATTCTCCTGCCTCAGCCTCCCGAGTAGCTGGGATTACAGGTGCCTGCCACCACGCCTGGCTAATTTTTTGTATTTTTAGTAGAGACAGGCTTTCACCATGTTGGCCAGGCCGGTCTTGAACTATTGTCCTCAGGTGATCTGTCTGCCTTGGCCTCCAGTGTTGGGATTACAGGTGTGAGCCACTGTGCGCGGCCAAAAGATCCTTTTAATCTTTTTTTGTATTCTTTTTCCAGAAAGTTTACACCTTTCTTCTCTTTAGACATACTCTGAAGAGGGTTTAACAAGATTCACCTTCACAGTTGCTTTTCAAGGCAGCGTTAGGACCTGACATTAATTGTTTTATTTTAAAAGCCCTTTCCGTGTTATATTTGTGAACAGAGCCATTTTCATTGTTACTGCTTTGAAAACACATAAATAGACACTGAAACTCGATACCTGTGTTTTCTGTTACCAGTTCTGCTTCCATGTTTCATTTTCACTGTTCTCAGTCTTCTGATTGGGTGAATAATTGAATGATGGCTTGAGAGATTGGTGGCAGTGAACTCTTGGAGCATCCAGCTTTCTTTGTGGGACTTAGACTGGCTTTTCTTTCCCATCGTGGTTTTGGGCTTGATAGATGACTTTATACTTTTCTGGACAGCTGGGGGTTAAAACAGAGTGGTGGTTTTGATTTTTGGCATTTTTCAGCTGCTCCTCAGGAGAATATAAAGTGCCTGTGGAGCAGGTCCAAATCAGTGGATGTTTAAGAGAAGGGGGAAGAAATAGCTGAAGAACATTCTTCTGTGACTTAGTTGCCTTCTGTTGCATTAAATGGATGGAAAGGGGGAATAAGTGTTGGGCTTTATAGTTTTTAACATTAAAACTCTTTTAAAAAACTTCAAACCTTAAAAAACATGAAATGACCTTCAGGCCTCTTGGCTCCCACTGTTCAGGTTATCAAGTCTCGGTCACACCCTCCCCCTTCCCTGTAAAAAATCTAGAGTGAAGTGTGAAAAGCATCAGAAAGTCTCCTTTTGCCAGTTCAGCCTTTTAGTCGCTTGCCAGCACCTTCATCTCTTCATATGTCTCTAGCTAAGGTCTTACATGGAACAAAAACCCGACAGCAATGGAGACCAGATGCCGGTATTTCTTCTCTGTCACTTGGCTGCTGAGCAGATGGAATTTATATCAATCGGGCATGCTAGGAGGAAGAGGCCGTGGCAGCCAACATGTGGAACTGGGGCTGAGTGACATTTCTGCTAATGTTTTGTCCTTGTAGAACATTATGCTTCCTTTTTGCTTATGAGCTGTGGTTTTCCTGACTCAGACTAGGTTCCAGCTCCAGCTGGAATGGCTGTCGCCCTTCCCCTCTCCTCCTTCCCCCCTTTTCAGGGAGTGCTGGGAGCTAAGGAGGAGTAGTGGGGCCTGCACAATGGAGCTCTTTATTAAAATACCTGACATCTGCATGCAATGCACCAAAATCATCTCAGCTCAAGTAGAGGAATGTGCTGGGCATTACTAGTCACTTTTTGTCTAGTGCTGTGTGCTTGTTTGATTTATATAATGAGTGAGTGCCTCTGGCAAAAGAGGATGTTGAGCATATTATTGGAGGAAGGGAACTTTTTAATTTTTTCCAAGAACATTGTCACAGACAGGCCTAATACTCATACAAAAATACGAGTATTTAAAAGCAGTTGCAGCTATCCCATGGATTTCTCGCTGTGGCTTAAAAAATGTTACACCCCCCTCTGCTCCATTTAAGGTAAAATCAGAACTCAAAAATCCAATTTAACATGATATGGAGTTTTAATGTTGGTGACTACTGTTAGTAGGAAGTAACACTTTTAAGGAATCTCATGTAACAAAGAAGCTCTGGAAGGAAAACAAAATACGTGTCAAAAAACCATAAAGGCACACACATAAAAAGAATTATTGGTGAGTCTTTAATTCTCATCCCCTCTCTCAGAACAGTACATTACTCTTCATACCACAAGAAATAGGCATATGTGTGCAACTTATATTTTCTTCCCTAATAATGTAAATCATTCACATTTTACCTGTTTGTGGCAAGTATGTGACAAATACTACCATGTTAACACGTTATTTCATAAAGCACTGAAGTGTCATGACATTGCTGCTCACTTTGCAAAATCAGCAGCAATGTCCCCATTCCCACTTTGTCACACCTTTTATTTCTGGTGGAAATTAGACTTAAGATTTTGGTTGGGTTGTGGAAAGATTTGGAGGACACCAGGCAGGGGAGGTGGAGGGAGATAGAACTTCCACTACTTTTGTTCCTTTCTTTGGAAAAGCAGCTCTGGCAGACCTTTCCTGATCTTTCCCAAATATGTCAGCCATATCTATCATATCTTGAGTCTTCTAGAAAACTCCTAGGGCAGGCTAGCCATTCTTTATGAAACCTAAATTCTGTCTCTTTATCACTTTTTTTAGTGATTCTCCTGTCTGATGTATGTTCCTCTTATATCATGCTCCATGGTGTGGAGATGGCCCCACAGCTCCCTTGGGATTGAAGTAAACCCATGTAAATTGATTAGAAGCTGGAGTAAAATACTAATATTGGTATATCTGGAGAAAGACTCAAGTCAGTCATTCCTGGAGGAAATTCTTCAAAATTGCCTTGGATTTCTGTTTTTCTTTGCTATTTTTTTTAATCTATGCTTGTGCTATACTGAAGACAGGATTTCTTATTTATAAAGTCATTCAAGTGGCCTGATACAAGAAACCTATAGTAACACAGCATGTATGCCCATAGCTTATGCAGGTACAGTGGAACCTGGAATCACAAAGTACAGTTGCTCCTCACTATGTGAACTTGAGCTTTCTGTACTCAGGAATGAAATAGATTCAGATAAATTACTTAGATTGGGCTGTTGGGATGAAAGGAGTCTCCCTTGGTCTCCACTCCCTTATGATGCTGATCAGAGAACGTCCTATCTCTTGCTCTCTACCTCTTGCTATCTATGCTATCATTGTCTAAGCACAGGAAGAAGACAGATTTAGATAGTGAAAAATGTCTGTGCATGCAACTACCTGCTGTATTCCAGAGGAATAGGAATCTCTTTTTCTCCATTCAGATTGATCGTACACCAGTTCCTTTCCTTCTCAGTTTTGTACTTAACCATTCCTGCTTTTCTTTTTGAATCTTTGGCTTCTTTCTTGTTCAAGATTTTCTCCCTTGCTTCTCTCCCTTTCCCTCAAAATCACTCACATGAAGTCTTGACCTTCGGTGTTTCCTTTTCTGTGACCCTCATGACAAGAATGCTTCAAGCTGGAAGAGCGCAAGTGTCGAGCTGGTGTTCAGTAGTGTGAGATGATTGTTTTACTCTTGCCTGAGAGTCCCATCAAGAAGCATGGGAAATGCTTCCTCATAGGCCTCCTGGAATGACTGTGCCATATGCATTTAGCTGGAGGAGAAGGGAGCAGACATCATCCTGCAGAAGTCAGATTATGGTAGCCAAAATGTATCGGTATCTGCCCTGCCCGTTAGACTTTCTCAAGAAGGATTCTTAAAAATAATTTGATTTGGTCTTTGGATTCTGGGCCTTGCCATGTTGGTCCCAGGAACTATGGCACTGGTCCCTGCCAGTGATGTCTGTTGACTGTCTCGTGGTTATGGTCATCTATCCTCCACTGGGACACAGCTCCTTTAGTTCTGCCTGGAAGGAGGCCAAACACAGTCTTTGGTATTATGTGTCAAAGTCTAATTCTTTGTCTTGCCAGCTGTATGACTTGAGCAAATTACTTAACCTCAATGAACCTCAGTTGTCTCTTCTGTAAAATAGAAATGATAATGTCTGCCTTACAGGGTTGCAGAAAAAAGTGGAGAAAATGGTAGTTAAGTGCCTAGTACCTAATGAGAACTCCACAAGTCCCAGCTATTTTTGTTGTCATTGTCTGCTATCAGCATGGCAGCCTTGGACAGCCTTTCCATGTAACCTGGTGTTTCACTTGGTCAGCAGCAGCCCCAGGTCTAACTAGAGTGTGCTGCCTTTGAAGTCTGCCCACTGCCATTAGGGCTCATTCACCACTACAAAACAAGAAACTCTCCCAGAAGTGAGGGTTGTCTTTACCTGTCCAAAGGAACACAGGCTTCTCTTGTTTGAATCTCTGCATCCTAAGAGGTTATCTCCTAAATCTGCCAAGGTTGATTTGAGACAAAAGCTCCAATTTCTATCTTTTGAGTCTTTACATTAGAATTTTCATAATCCTCGTCTCTGGCCCTTGATCCCTTCAGCTAGGGCTACGCCTCTTTCCAGCTCTAGACAAAATTTCTTCTGGAAGAATCACCCCCTCATACCTATCCCTCCCCTCTATTGCTCATGGAATGCACTGGGATTTATTATGCAAATGAAGGTCACACCTCCAAGAGACACAGTCCCTAGACACTACTCTCTGTTACATTTTAATGACGGCTGAGAAGGTAGGGCCAGTAAAGGAGGCATTCATCCCTGTTTAAAAGAAAATGAAGCACAGTGCTTACCTCTGTCTCTTTCTGAAAATTAATCTGACAATTCTAGCAAGCACACTTTCTCTTCTCAGCATAAAGACATGCTGATAACACATTTGCTTTTGTTTGTTTGTTTATTTGACTCACCAGACTATATGATAAAGACATTTGTTTTCTGGTTTTATTAAAATATGACTTTTGGGCTGGGCACGGTGGCTCATACCTGTAATCCCTGCACTTTGGGGGTAATCCCTGCACTTTGGGAGGCCAAGGCGGGCAGATCCCTGAAGTCAGGAGATTGAGACCAGCCTGACCAACATGATGAAACCCCATCTCTACTAAAAAATACAAAAATTGGTCAGGTGTGGTGGCAGGTGCCTGTAGTCCCAGCTACTCAGGAGGCTGAGGCAGGAGATCATTTGAACCCAGGAGGCAGAGTTTGCAGTGATCTGAGATCGCGCCACTGCACTCCAGCCTGGGCAACAGAGTGAGACTCTATCTCAAAGAAGAAAAATAAATAAATAAATATATATATATATATATATGACTTTTGCACCTTTACATTCAAAATCTCGTGTAACAGAGACTTTAGTAGAATATGATGAATAATAGTAAGGTGGGGGCATTTGCCCTTTATACCTAAAAGACATGTTTTCTGTTTTTATTTTATTATTATTTTTAGAGACATGGTTTTGCCCTGTTACACAGGCTGGAGTGCAGTGGAGTGCTCAATGCAGCCTTGACCTCATGGGCTTATGCAATCCTCCCACCTCAGCCTACTGAGTAGCTGGGACCACAGGTGCACACCGCCATGCCCAGATAATTTTGTATTTTTTATATTTAGTAGAGACAGGGTCTCCCTGTGTTGCCCAGGCTGGTCTTGAACTCCTGGGCTAAGTGATCCTCCCACCTCGGCCTCCCAAAGTACTAGGATTACATGTGTGAGCAACCACGTTCAGCCATATTTTTAAATTTAGTTTTTATTATAATATTTTTATAAAGAATTCAAGCCACACCGTAGTATATATAGTAGAAAATGAATACACACATCTATTGTCCCTTCTTTCCAGATTTCACTCTCAAGATGTAACTGGTGGGCCCAATAACCAGTTTGTGTTCCTTCCAAACCAGTAAGTTTTAAATGATTTGGTAGAAACCCTGGCATGAGATGTTTGTGCCAAGTGCCATTTTTGGATTGGTTTACAAATCTGAAGTATGGCTGAGAATTCTGCAATTATCTAGTACATTAATCATCTTAGAAAACATAGGACCCTATGACTTGTCCACCCCACTTTAGAAATAAAAATTTATATGGTTACATCGAACTTACAATTTACTGTGTTTATATTAACACCTCAGGCATATTTCCTTTCAAAAATGGAATGAAATGATTTTTTTGTCTCCTTTAGGCTTTGGAGGAAGGAAGTAAACTAATGAACTTTATGCTATTGTAAATGTAATGCTTTGAATCATAGGACACCAGGTCGGGTGTGTACGTTTACTTAAGTTTGTGTTCACTTGTGTGCGTGTGTGTTTGTGTATGTTTGCAATTAATTTGTCAGTGTGAATTCCAGTGTATAGGTATTATCCTCCCACTGCCCCTTCTTTCTGGCAAGCAATACTGTTTAAAACACATACTCATAATCAGAATTGGGCTAAAATATTTTCTAAAGCTTTATTTACTTAATATGAGATACCACGAAAGCCTTAATACCGTAAGGCAAATATTGCAGTGAATGCCAGTATTTCAGCCTATAGTAGCATATCCTTGACTTTCATTTTGTTAAGATTGACTAACATTTAATTGCCTTGCCTATGTTAAAAAAGGAAAGAAATTACCTTATAGGGATATGCAAGCTCCTGAGGTCTCTCAGCTGTGAGCCCAGCCAAGTTGCCCTCCTCCAACTGGCTACTTCCCTCCTTAACACACAGAACCTTATACACAACAGTAAATAACCCTCAGTAAATTTGAATCTTATCTCAATCTAAAGACACCACCATCATTATGGGGGAATGTTGTTAGTCTGCAAAACCTCAGTCAGTTTAGAACAACACAGCAGTATCCAAATTTTTTGGCTTCGTCTGGATATTGTTACTGCAAGTGTTGGTGCTGCATTCCTGGATACCATTTACAGAGTGATTTCTTAAACATTGGTTGTGTCACAGTGCAGCTGATCACTTTAAAGCCTCTTGCTATTTTGCTCACAATCAAAGAAACCAGAAACATCTAATTAACATTTACCTCATTTAGAATTAGAATCACCTGATTATTTTACTACATTTGGAATAAATGTGAGAGATGCTTTAAATATGTCAAATTTTAAAACTGTCTGGATTAAAACACCTTTTTATTTCTTCACTTTTTTATTAAGGTAAAACTATAAATTAATAATTAGTCTCCTATTAGTCTTAAGAGATTTTTCAAATGACTTTGGATTTTCAGATTAAATAAGAAAAAAAAGAAGCACACATTTTACTGAGTTTGTTTTGTGTGCTTGTTTGTGTATTTAGACTGTGTGTATTAGAAACAACCTGCTTTACAATAAAGACTCTGAGTTCTCACCTTGTATTCAGGGAGTTTCTGGCTACCTATGTATGTAATTTGGACTTTGTTGATACGTAAGTAATATTTCTCTCAGTTGATACCAGAAGGTCTCAAGAGTTATCTTGAGAATTGCATAACTGTTATCCATTGTAAACTCGCTTCTTTAGGTTAGTGTGGTTAGATTATCTTTTTAAGTTTCCCCATAATCATTGTGGCATCTCAGCATTTAACTTGCAAACGCATCTCACAGTTCTGATACCTGACATGGCATCACAAGGACATTATCTACACCAGCCCCATCTTGGTAGGATTGAAAAAAAAAAACAAGAACAACACAAAGAAAATACATGTTAATGTGGCTGAATATTCATTAGAACCCTGCGGCCTGGGGCTGGAAGCACAGTTAGGCTGTGTGTTTACCAGGCCACCCGAAAGGCAAGAGGGCATAAGGCACTTAGAAACAGTGGCTCAGCTCAAGCAGTGTTGTCTTTGAAAAGTTTTCATTTTCCCTTGAATCAGCTACAGTCTCTTACTTAAGGTCACTGCAGTTTGCAATCTTTGGCAGAAGACTTCTTCCTTTTTTGGTAGTGGCAGTCTGACTTTTTTTTTTTCCCTTTTGGAAGTGTTTTCCTCTCAAACTGCCATTATCTTCCAAACCTGTTTCATGTTATCATTGTCAGATGCCTCTTTTCTGAATTTCTTAGAACAAAATGCAATGAGATGGAGATATATATATGTATTTCTTCTTTTTTAGCATGGAATTGAAAGTCATATGGTTATGATTTGAGACTGTCAAGCTTGATTTTTTTTTTTTCAGAGGTTTTTTTAATTTTTTTTTTTAATTGTACCTTTTTCTCTGGGCAGTGAACTCGCTGCAGAGACATCAAAGAGAATGTGTACTGAATCAAGGTGATTTTTTTTTTCGACCACATCATTGCCAGCTGTGGTGTTTATGATTAGAGACAGGCGTTCCAGACACCTCCGAGTCCTCACTAAGCGTCAGATCTTTAACGGGATCCATCCCAACTGAGTGACACTAAACAGACAGCCAGAGGGGAGTTGGTGGGATAGAACAGGGAAGAGGGCGGGTGAGGGTGAGGGAGGCTTTGGTGCCGGGTGAATTCATCAGCCAAGCTGTATAACAATCTCCACTAATGCCAGGCTGCAGGCTGCCCAGAGGCCCCATAGCATTCCTTTCAGCACAGCTTTCATTAGCCAAGGGGATGACTAGAGCCCAGCAAACACAGTCATTGATCCTCTTCTCACTGGGCGCAGGGATGCAGTGTTCAGGTCACAGCCCCGTCAGCTTTGAAGCAGCTCCATTTCAGACACTGACAGCCACGGACTATTGGCTTCTTGGAGCTGACATGATTCCCTCTCGGATCTCCATGCTGTGCTCCATGCAGCTAACGATGTTGAATTTCCTCTGGATGTTGCATCCACTTGCAATATTAACATTTGTTCAGTGGTCCTCTTGACGCAGGAATTATGTAAATAGCCAACAGTACTGGTAGCTGTGCATTAAAAGGAGTTCTCTTTCCTCCCTTCTGTTCCCTTCTGGGTCAGTGTAACTGCCAGACAGTTTTTCCAGTTCCAGAAACCAGAATATGTATCTGGAATCAGTAATCAATGTGCTGGTTTGGAGTTCAATACTTGGGAATTATTAAAATCAAGATGATCTGCTTATCCAGTGATTGCCTTTAGCAATGAAGAAAGAAGTGGTTTTATTGACTACTTATTTCTCTCTCCATTGTGAACGTGTTGTTTTTTTTTTTTTGAGACGGAGTCTTGCTCTGTCGCCCGGGCTGGAGTGCAGTGGCTGGATCTCAGCTCACTGCAACCTCCGCCTCCCAGGTTCACGCCATTCTCCTGCCTCAGCCTCCCGAGTAGCTGGGACCACAGGCGCCGGCCACCTCGCCCGGCTAATTTTTTGTATTTTTAGTAGAGACAGGCTTTCACCATGTTGGCCAGGCCGGTCTTGAACTATTGTCCTCAGGTGATCTGCCTGCCTTGGCCTCCAGTGTTGGGATTACAGGTGTGAGCCACTGTGCGCGGCCAAAAGATCCTTTTAATCTTTTTTTGTATTCTTTTTCCAGAAAGTTTACACCTTTCTTCTCTTTAGACATACTCTGAAGAGGGTTTAACAAGATTCACCTTCACAGTTGCTTTTCAAGGCAGCGTTAGGACCTGACATTAATTGTTTTATTTTAAAAGCCCTTTCC
>NW_012122487.1:6454184-6461019 GCF_000951035.1 Colobus angolensis palliatus
AATTAAGACTCCTTAGAAGAAAAATGTTATTATTACAATTCAAAAAAGAAACAGATGTGCTCACCTGTTGGTGAGAGGACAACTGAAATTTGCGTGTCAACTGTAAACATCTGAAAGATAGATAAGAGAGGAAAGAAAGTTTATAATACAGATAACAGATTGCTAGTACAGAGCTGCTTTTTCAGAACCTCTCCTTTATTACCAGTATCCCCCCCCCTTTTTTTAATATCTAAACAATTAGATGTCAGCATTGGGTGAAAAACACGTAACAGAAGATTCTGGCTTTTGCTCATCGTTCTGATCTCCCTGCTCTGCGTACCGAAGCCCCACTTCCTTTTGTTGTCCTCCCAGTGGAATTTCAGCCGCTCAGACCAGTCGGGGTGTGTTGGCAGCTATCCTCTTTGAATGGCAGAGAGTACAGTTGTTCTTTGCACAGAAGGAACATGAAAATTTGGTCTGAAACCTAGTAACTGTCAGGCTACATGGTCTGGAGAAAATAGAAGTATTTCATCCCTTGAAACCAGACGAATCTTGAGTAATCAGGTGAACCTGCCTTGCTGGCTGGTGGTGCTTCACTGAAGGGTTGGACCAGGGTGTGGAAAGGCCTTTGGTGGTTCAGATTTCCACTGGAAAACTGACATCCTGCCATCTCAGAGAAGAAAGTGGCAGGAGCTGTCTGCACGTATAGGTGATTCCTGCTTCTCTGGCTAATAGTATTCTTGGTAATATTCTTGAAAAGAAATTAGTTTTGGACCTTCACGGAAGCTAGCATTTAATCTCATAGGGCATAAACACGAGTGTATGGTGGAATAACAGCCTTAATGTTTTGAACCCCATGAATTTGCTAATCCATAGGAAGTTCCCGTAAGAAACTCCCTAGTTCATCATTCATAGTATTTTACCTGTAGCTCTAATCCCCAGCCCCATGACTGCCCTTCTCTCTTCTGAGTTGTGTGTCAGTCTTCAACCTACGGTCCTTCCCAACTATGGACCCGTGTACAACTCTGAATGAAACTAACATCTTTCAAAGAAGAGTCTGGTTTTCTTCCTGGTCCTGTGCTCCTCTGTGTTTCATTGTACTAGAGAAATGTCTTATTTATTAAGAACCTTTTCTCATGTCTTAGACCCCTGTCTTCATAAAAGCTATTAACTTTAATAAAGTTTTCACATTTTGAAGGGAAAATAATAATAAATAATATTCTGTACCTTTCATTTGCATAAACAATTTATTTCATTATTATGTTTTTCTTTTTTTTTAATTTCATTTGAGACATAGTCTCATTCTGTCACTCAGGCTGAAGTGTACCAGCATGATCTCAGCTCACTGCAGCCTCCACGGGTTCAAGCGATTCTCATGTCCCAGCCTCCCAAGTAGCTGGGATTACAAACATGGGCCAAAACAGCCAGCTAATTTTTCTATTTTTAGTGGAGATGGGTTTCACCATGTTGGCCAGGCTGGTCTTGAAATCCTGGCCTCAAGTGATTTGCCCGCCTCAACCTCCCAAAGTGCTGGGATTTCAGGCATGAGCCACCGTGCCCAGCCACATTTCATTATTTTTTAAAAGTTTATTTTGTATGAAGAAAGTTATGCTTTATGCCAGTGCCACCCTTCTTCAGGAAAACAAGTAATTGATGTTTGAGATTATTGTTTTATTTGATAAAAAGTTATACTTTTATATCAAAAAGATTCTTACTAGTTTTTTATAGAAGCCCCTTAAAACATCAAAGTTTTATCATGTACATAAAAGATGTGTTTGTCCACATGTTAACCTCGCAAATAAATGTATAAACTAAAACAACAAAGTAGTTTTATTGGATGTGCCTTTGTCATCATGCGACAAGTTAGTTCAGTTGGTTGTTTATTTAATTACATCGTGCTCAGGTTCTGTTTATGTGTGTGTGTGTGTGTTTGTGCGCCCACGTGTGTTACCTTTATTGGTCTTCAGTACTGCTCTGTGTCAGCATTATTCCCATTTTACAGGTTATGCAACAGAGGCAAAAATAAGCTCTCATTAGTTTGATTGTGAGTTGTTGGCTGGAGGATTATTATGACTCATGATATTTTAGTGTCCTCAGTAACAACAACTTTTTAAATTGCTCAGAATTTTATTTACCACATGTTGAAACAGCATGATTTTTAAAAGTACTCAGTCCTTCTATTTGAGAGAATAGAATAATTTCATCAGTAATTTGATGATCAAGCAGTCTCTTAAGGATTTCATTTCCTCATCACTTCAAGGAAAAAAAATACTAATATTGAGGAGGGTAATGCTTGTGAAACTTTCTTCAAATAATAAGATGTTTGTGTGTATTCACATGTGTATACAATAGATTAATAGATAAAACAGATCAATAGATTAATTGCTTGATTCAAACAAATAAAAGTAGGTTTCACATAAATTTTTGATTCTGTTGTATATATTTGCATTAGTATTATATGTATCATAATGAGATTTTTACGGAGAGCACTTTTGATGGAATTTTAAATGAATGTTTTAATGTATTATTGGCTGGCACAGACACGCAAGTACACAAATCCTTTAGTGTGATGGCCTTGTGCTTGTTTTGGTGAAATAGTATTACTTCTATAATACAGGAAAAAGTACTTTTGCTTACTTTCTCGGCAAAAGGTCTTGATTCTTCTGCCCCTGGAGTTAGGTTAAGAGTATGTTTATTAGCCAGGCGCAGTGTGTCTCATACCTGTAATCTCAGCACTTTGGGAGGCTGAGGCCCACGGATTCCTTGAGCTCAGAAGTTCGAGACATGCCTGGGCAGCACAGTGAAACCCCGTCTCTACAAAAAATACAAAAATTAGCTAGGCATGGTGGTTTACACCTCTAGTCCCAGCTACTTGGGAGACTGAGGTAGGAGGATCACTTGAGCCTGGGAGGTTGAGACTGCAGTGAGCTGTGCTTGAGCCACTGCACTCCAGCCTGGGTGACTAAGCAAGACCCTGCCTCAAAAACAGAAAACAAACCAAAAAAAAAAACCACACACACACGAAGTAAATGTATTGCCAGGCATGGTGGCTCATGCCTGTGATCCCAGTGCTTTGGGAAAATGAGGTGGGACAATCCCTTGAGTCCAGAAGTTCAAGACCAGCCTGGGTAACATAGCGAGGCCCTTTCTCTACAAAAAATTTTAAAACCAGCCAGACACGGTGTCAGGTGCCTGTAGTCCCACCTACTCAGGATGCTGAGATGGAAGAATCCCATGAGCCCATGAGTTTGAGACTGTAGTGAGGTATGGTTACACCACTGCACTCCAGCCTGGGTGACAGAACCTGTTTCTAAAAAAAAAAAAAGAGAGAGAAAAGTAAATTTAGTGATCTCCATTAGCTTTTCCGAGAAAGCTTTTATATTAAACAAAAGCTAAGTGGCTGTTCCAAGTTTTGCCTGTCCTTCTCTCTGCCTTTTGTGGGACAAACGTATGTTTACTGACAGCCTTCAGGTATACCTGTAGGTCTGAAAAAGTATTTCAATGAGAATTGCATATTGAAGTCATCTGGAAGGAAATGTATGTTTTTGCCCATGTAAAATCTTGCAATCTACTCAGATTAAAGACAAAGTGAAGCCAGCTAGCTCAGTGAAATTTTCAGTTCCCTCACTTTAGCACCAAATACCACCCTGGCAGTGAATCACCTGAGAATTTCATCCATCACTCATTGATAAAATTTGACAACATTTGTAGGTCAATTTATTCCCCTGGAATTTCCTCTACATGTTCCCTGTCCTGTAATGTGCCATAGTTTGAGGAAGAGGAAAGGATTCAAAAATCTGTAAAGGCTTATCTATTGGTTTCTGACCTAGGAAAAAGAAATTAACCAAGTTTTAGATCTTGTATTTGAAGAGCTGGTGCAAATATATACAGCATGTAGCTATGTCGGGACTCGGTGAATTTCCCTGACTTTGTAGATTATACCCCAAATGTAAGGGTAAGTGAAAGAAGAAAGAATACGTGAAAGGAGGTCAGATACCTCTGTGCTTCCCGCCTTTTTATATCCTGACTGTATTACAGAGGGGTGTTAAGTGGATCTCCTTGCTTTCTTTTCATGACCAAGTAGGAGACTTTCCTTTTGGTAGCTATTGTGCACCTCTAGGAAAATCAGCAAAAAACTCGGCAGAAAGGAAACCAGGATACAGGCCTAGCAGGAGGCTCTCCACCCAGTGAGGAAGTTGGACGTTTTCTCTTTATGACTGATGATCTGTGGAAAAAGAACAGTGGGCACTGAGGCCAGCTTCTCTAAGACAGCTTGAGTGAATGTGTGGCTAGCCCTTCCTTGATTAACAGAGGTCTCTCTGACCGTGGCAGTGTGTTATGACTCATAGCCTTGCAGGGATGAATTGTTCCTGAACAGTTTCTCCAACATCTGAGGTACAAACAGGTCTTTTTAGCCGTTTGCTAGACACCAGAAGAAAAAATGTCTAACCAATGTAAGACCTGGAAACAACCTAGAATATTCAAAAATACTTGCACTCAAACTCACCTTAATTTTAGAACCCAAAATCTGGACAAAGAACCATGTCAGCTAACCATTCCGGTTGAAAGTTCATCCAGGTGACCTCTGTTTCTTAGAAATGTACAAACGACCTCTACATATTTCTTCTTTAGTAGTTAAATGACTTTATAACTTGGAGCTTTGGAGATTCTTTTAAAATAGCCAGTAATACTGCTTTCTTTGGCCAGATAACAATTTTCCTGCTTTCCTGAATAGAAATTTGACAGGTTTTGGAACCTTGTACTTTGGTATGGAATTGAATAGATCTTTGAAGCCTACAGAATTACTTTTACCCAGGTTAGTAACTTTGACTTAACTCTCAGTTGAAACTGTTTCTTTTGCTATCCTGGTTTTCTATAACTGGGATGGATATGCACAGAGGAGTCGGTTGTTTCTTAATACTGTTTTAGAAAAGTTTGGGATGTGGTATGGATTCTGAGTATGTCTGATACCAGTGTTATTAGTGAAACTGAGTAACTTATGTGTGCAAGGGCCTTACTCCCAACAGTTAGAGACATTTATGTGTTTCCTGTCCTCAAGGACCGTAGACAACAGCTGCTTTGCATGAAATGATTGTAGTACATTTACCAACATTTATATGTCAATCAGCAGAAATGTATATGTTAGAATTTGAGGATTTAAGTGTCAAGGTGATCTTTAAGAGAAGATACCAGAACCAGGTGACTTTCTTTGAATGACAGCTTCCTGGAGAAGGTGAGACTTGTGCCTAGATATCAAAGGTGCTGAAGATGAAGTGGACATTTGGGGTGAGTTTAAGATGTGCGAAACATGGGCTGAACATGGTGGCTTACACTTGTAATCTCAATGCTTTGGGAGGCTGAGGGAAGGAGTTTGAGGCCAGGAGTTTGAGACCAGCCTGGGCAACATAGTAAGACTCTGTTTTTCCTAAAAATAATAATAATTAAAAAAAAAGCAAGGTGTGATGACATGCACTTATAGTCCCAGCTACTTGGAAGGCTGAGGCAGGAGGATTGCTTACTTAGGCTCAGAAGTTCGAGGTTACAGTGAGCTGATTGCATCACTGCACCCCAGCCTGGGTGACAGAGCAAGACAGTGTCTCTAAAAAGAAAAAAAAAAAAAAAAAAAGATGTGCAAAACATACACAGAGGAGGGAACGAGCAGAGAAGCAGACTCTTTTGTGGGCAGAAGACAGAAGATCCTGGATAGAAGAAAAGCAGATAGTTGAAAAATTAACTTTGTTTAATAGGGGCTAGCATAGTGTATGAAAGTTTGGATTTGAGCCTCTGGGCATAAAGAGCCAAGAAGCAATAAGAGTTTTGACCTGCATGGAACAATAGGATGAAAATTTCATGACCAAAGAATTATTCTGGCCATAATAAATTCAGGTGTGAAGGAATTAGAGGAATTTTCTTCAGATATTCAAGCCAACATATACATGGCAGAAATAAAACAGAATATGGATAGTGGTTTGAACATCTCATAGAGAATCAACAAGAATTCTGATTTTTTACTGAGCATTAATAGTGAGAAGTCAAAGGACTGTGTCTCTTTCATTGCTTTGTATTATTAATTGCAAGATGTTGGTGATATAGTCTACCCAAGTATGTGGTAAGAATTCTACATACTGAAATCTGTTTAAGAGTTGACTGATGTGTTGGAAATGTCCAAGATGATCAAGTCCAAGATGTCTTTGACCAGAAGTCCTGAGGACCTATGGAGCAGAATAAGTAAGTCTCCTTTTAGAGTTTATAGTGGAATCTCAAAATTTGTTAATATGTTGAATTATGGACAAAGAAGCAATGCAGACTTTTGTTGTAGTACTTAAACTTTATATGCTGTTGTTATCTGTTTTATCTCTCTCACTAAACTTCAAATTCCGTAGTGGCAGAGAAAGTATTTCTTGCTTATCTTCATATACTCTGTGCCTAGTAAAATTCTTGATAGGTCATCAATACTCAATGACTAATATTTTCTGTAATTTGCATTTTGATTGGTAGTGAAGTATTATAATAATGAACGGTTGTTATGTACTGTTGCATTTAACTCTGCTTTGGAATGCACTCAATAGTTTGGCTGCTTTAAGCAAGTAGAGTACTCTCAATTAGTTTTGGGTTTGCATTAGTGCTATGTGTAATTAAGTTTCATTTATTTATTACTAAGTGTTTATTGTGGGCCTACTATATGAGCAAGTTGTTGAATGGAAGCATGTAAGAAGGAAATAGGCCGGACGCAGTGGCTCACACCTGTAATCCTAGCACTTTGGGAAGCCGAGGCGGGCAGATCACAAGGTCAGGAGTTCAAGACCAACCTGAACAACATAGTGAAACCCTGTCTCTACTGAAAATACAAAAATTA
>NW_012122487.1:6461999-6463695 GCF_000951035.1 Colobus angolensis palliatus
AAAAAAAAAAAAGGAGAGAGAGAGAAAGAAGTGTACTTTATCCGATCCAGTAAGTGTAGATAGAATTTCAACTTGCCAGATGACACAAGGGTAGAAAATTCTTGAGACCTATTTAGGAAACAGCAGATAATTTCGCTTAAGCGTGGGATTAAGAGTCACAGGAAAGAAGCTAGTTATATCCAGGACTTTCCTTGACAAATAATGGTTGTCTTCCTGAAGGTCTTTTGAGGTCCTATCCAGAGCCGAGTGGGTGGCCTTCATCTACTCTCACATAAGTATTTTTGTGACTTTTCTAAAAACTTGTTATGCCTGTAAAAAGTTTTGAAACTCAGTATTTTTTTTTAACCTACACTTGACCATTAAAAAGGTAAAAACTTTTCTAGAATTTCCATCCAAGTTTTAATAGGAAAAGTTTGCGATAGATTTTTAAAAGCTTTCATAGCCCAGTGTGTGTGCCAGTTTCGTCAACTGGCTTTTCAGAGTCCACTTCTTACTAAGTCTTTGGACTAAAAGTGAAAAGAGCTTCCAGAAAGCTACAATATTGCTTTTTATTTGAGGAAATGTTTCTGGTTGCTGTACTCCAGAATTTCTGAAAGAGATTGTAAATGTGGTTAATGAGACTCTGCGTACCTGTGACTATCCTACAAATGTGCTAAAATGAGACTCAGGCCTGACAGCTTACGAAACTGACTTGTTCTGCTTGGGGTGTTAATATTATTATGAATGCTAAAATGAAATTCAAATGACCTGATTGAAGTTCTTAGCACTGTGATTAATGGATGAATTTAGGAGAGGGAACTATATATGTGTTTTGTTTGTTTGTTTGTTTGTTTGTTTGTTTGTTTTGGTCTTTAACTGTTACTGATAAGGACTCAGAACCTTACCTTTCTGATTCTCTTTTAAAAAGTTTTCTCTGTAAACTTAAAGCACTATTTTCTTTTAGAACAGCTTTAGTGTTTCAAGCTTAAAATCTTCTCTCTTTAAATCCTGGCTTCATATTCGGTTCTCTCCCTCCAGGCAGAGTTTTCTCCAGACCTTGGTTGGCTCTCAATCCCAAGAGTTAAGACAGCCTAGCTTCTATAAATCAGGAGACAGCTTCATTATCAAAGTTATGTGTTTTCACCTTCATAGATAGCCAGGCCTAGTGTTGGTGCCTGGCCCTGCCTTATCGTGTAACCATCAGCACTGCATACTGGAATGTTCTTTGTTTGGATTATTTACTCCTTCTATAAACAAAGATTAGAGCAAAAAATGTCAGTACTGGGCCCCAAGCAGTGGCGACCGTTACTGGAAAATTGCAGTGGCATGGTGTGGGATATGATTTGCTACTGAGGCAGGGTAGCACTGACTTGATAGTTATAATTATTTCTGAGTTCTGTGCTGCATCTCTTTTATACGTTGTATCTCATTTATTTTTTACTATACCCCTAGAAGATATGTTCTGTTTCCATTTTACAGATGAGGGAAACAAGGCTCAGAAAAGTTAGCAGTATTACCTCAACCTGTGTTGTAAGTGGCAGATAGTTGGGTTTCAAACCTGGACATTTGACTTCATAGTCCTCTCTTTTACCTACTACATGATAAAGAAATTCCAAAGATGATACTGTTTAAAATAATGTTACCTAGAATTTGAGCTTCTTGTAACCATTATATGGTCCCACAGTTTGTGTGTGTGTGTGTGTGTGTGTGTGTGTTT
>NW_012122487.1:6463745-6528406 GCF_000951035.1 Colobus angolensis palliatus
AGAATTTGAGCTTCTTGTAACCATTATATGGTCCCACAGTTTGTGTGTGTGTGTGTGTGTGTGTGTGTGTGTGTGTGTGTGTGTTTAGAGTTGAGGTCTTGCTGTGTTGCCCATGCTGGAGTGGAGTGGCTACGCACAGGTGCAGTCATGGTACACTGCAGCTTCAAACGCTGGCCTCAAGTGATCCTGCTGCCTCAGCTTCCTCCATATCTGGGACTATAGGCACGTCCTACTGTGCCTGGCTGGTTCCACAGTTCTCATTTGTTTGCGCAGGATGAGAACACATTTTTAGTATTGAAACTTTTATTTATTTATTTCCAGTTTTTTAGAGAGGATCTAGAGATAATGGAATTTATCAAATCTTGACTGACCTCCACTATTTGGAGGGTCTGTATCATTCTTGCAGCTTTCAGGGTCTACTTTATTTAAGAGTTTACATTTTCATCTGAATTCAGGGAAGAAGCAAAGTTATTAACCATTCTGTTTTGGGAGTCATTATGTCACAGAGGTTCATCAAGCATCTTGTATCGTTTGGAATGATGTAATTGTGAAAGAGGAAGACAATTATTTCAGAATATATGGACTTGGATTCTGGAATATGTGTATTAGTACATGTATTAATGCTGGAATACGTGTATTAATACGTGTATTAATCCTGGAATACGTGTATTAATATGTGTATTCTGGAAGAAGTTTGCTTCTCAGTAAATGGTATGACTGACTCCTTTTTTGGAACATAATTACTTATTTTTGTAAGCATTTTCACATACAGTGTGGGAAAATAATCCTTGTTTCACAGATGAGGAAACTAGGACTTAGAGATATGGGTGCTGTTGCTAAGATGACATCTAGTAGGTGCAGGTGATGTGTTATTGCTTAAATTTGCTATATGGATTCCCACTTGCCTGTAGGAGCTGGGTGTGTTTATAAGGTCAGGGTGTATTCATTTCTTGAATAAGTATGTTATCTGATTCACTACAAGGTTATTTTTCTTATTGAACTATAATTCCTGGATAAAACCTCTTGAACTTAATAACTATCACCATAAATATGTTTAATGGGTTTATTGGCATGTTGAAAATTGTATTGTGTTGGCACATGAAGAGGCCCACATAATTGCTAAATAATGGTCCTTAAGGTATTTATAAAGGTGTTATTGATTTGTAGTTTGTATATCCATATATATTTATAACATTCTGGTGACAAATAAAAACTTGAATAAATATTGTGTCTATGGATATCAGTGATAGTAAAAAGTTGAGATATGCCTTATTTAGGTCCACTCTTCCAGATTATCATTAATCACATTTTTTTTTTTTTTTTTGGAGAGAGAAACTGCTTGACCCCATTTTCCTGTTTCTTGAATTTGTCCTATCACCATATGATTAGAGACCTAGTTCTCAACCAGTGACTGCATTGCCTGATGTTGACTGAAATGTGAATGTCCTTTCCCCCTTGCTCACTGCCTTTGGGCCCGTGTATTTTGTATTTCTGATTTAGAAAAAAAAAATTCTTAGAAAAACAAAAATGAGTAAAATAGATGGATTGTGAGGGCATGAAATAGAGTAGGCAGAGGACTGTTAATTTGTCTCCTTGTGCACATCCATGGTATAGAGTTTGGAGCTTGGCCCAGGGAGAAAGATACTTTGCTTCATTTTTTGACCCTCAAAATATCCTCGTTCTTAGCTATACCCAGCGTTCCTTAGAAGTGATGTTTGTTTAACATTTCGGGACAAAATTGTGGGAGGGGGACTGGAGGAGGGTGGTAAACCATATATATTACCTTTTAAGAATGTTTTTCCTCTTATGTTCTTTTCTGTTTTTCTTTCAAATACTCTCTGTAGCAAACTGTGCCCAATTTCTCTTCTTCATGTGAAAATTTATCTCAGGGCAAGAGACAATTCATTTAACTGCCATGAATTCATTTAACTTCCATGTGCTTTTGGAAAGTCTTCTTGGTACGCTTTCATTGATTGTGTTACAATCCCATAAATCTAGGGTATATTAGAATATGCTTGTTGTAGCTCTTCCTTTAGGTCACTTCATGAGGCCACATGAAACCACCTTCTGATATTTATGCCTTCGTTTTGCCCTCTGTGGGATTAACCCCATCTCCTCATCAAGTAAAAGCCTGTATACCAATTCACAGACTTTATTTTCAGCCAAATAAATCTTACTGTTGATACAATCTTATGAAATGGAACATCCTTATATTTTTATATAAAGTATGATTTTCCTGCAGTTCTGGCTATGACTTTGTATAGCTTTCCTACGTGATTCTATGGCCTCTTCAGACCTGTGGAAGACCTTGATTTTAAATCTCAGCAGACAGAAAGCTAAGTGCCAGAATGATATTCTTCAAGTGAACCAACAAAACAGGGTGTGGAAACATGTCTAAACTAGTGTTCCCAAGCGTATCGCAAAACCATGTATTCTATGAAATGTTAGTAACTGTTGTGCTTTATTTTTTGACTTTCAGAGGTAAATAATAGTTTTATTACTAACATAGATTTCTATATATGTAAAAGATTTTTCACAAATTTGAAATCAATTATCTCTTAATATTATTATTATTATATTTTGTACATGCAGTACATTTCACATTTCCTAATACAAAACAGTATTCCAAATGTAGAATTTTAGTTATAGAGCAAATAAAACTGTAGATTGCTCATTTTCATTTCCTGTGCTTTAAAAGTTACAAAGATCTGATGAGTTTGGGAAAGCCTGTGTTAAAAAAATGTTAACCCAGTTTTTTATTCAAAACTTTTTAAAAACTTCTTTTTGTTGTTAGAGACAGAGTCTTGCTCTGTTGCCCAGGCTAGAATGCAGTGGCGTGATCATAGCTCACTGTAACCTTGAACTCCTGAACTCAAGTGATCCTTCCAAGTAGCTGGGACTACAGGTGTGTGCCACCACATCTGGCTAACTTTTCTTAATTTTTGTACAGGTGGGGTCTCACTATGTTGCCCAGGCTAGTCTCAGACTCCTGCCCTCAAGTTATCCTCCCATCTCGGCTTCCCAAAGAGCTAGGATTACAGGCATGAACCACTAGCCTCCCACTCCTTCCATACCAACCAAAAAAAGAATATGTTACATTTCCCGAACTCATTTATCTGAGGAGACCTTTTTCTTGGGACTGACAGTCAAACAAGCCCTTGCAAATTAGAAATGCATTTTAAATATGCAAGAAAATGGCAAAGTGTGTTGGTATTCCCCAGGCTTAGTCACTTATTCTCTGTTCTTTAGCAATTCAACCAATGGAGTAGAGGCTGCAGTTTTCTGTGGGTGTCTTTAACAGTCCGCAACCCTACCAGAGGTCAGGGTAACACAGACCTTAGCTTTCTGACCTTCCTTTGAGTGTTGATTACATTCAGTTTTTTAAAACCCTCTAAGCCATTCATCCAGCCCCTAATGGGATCAGTGTTTGCATCAAACCAATTGTAGAGGAAGAGTTTTTAGGGCCCTTATTTATGCTTCTTAGATTTTCCATGTATCCCAGGATAAGTGAACTCTAGAGAAATACTCCTTATGTTATGCAGACTGGGAGACGGGTTTAGTTCTAAAAGCATGTATTAGTCTCTGCAAAAGCTACTTAATCCTAATGAAGTCATCTGACTCTAAGGTTTTATATATCTTTCATCCTCCATTTGTACACGCAGCCATCTATCCATCCATCTCACTGAGCGGTTGTGAGGGTAAAATGTGTGAAAAGTATTGAAAAGTTGTAAACCTTGAAAAGGTTATATAAAAAGCATTGGTATCATTATTATCATCAGTCAGGAGGTGTGTTGAGGAATGGTTTTCATTGCTGACTCATGAGATAAGTTATTTATCTTGTTCCTCAAGATTTTTGGTGAAAAGAATAAGCATTATTCATATGAATAATAAAGACTCCTTTCAGAAGAATGTTTGGAAGGCTAATTAGATTTCTGTTGTTGTACAATCATAATAGCATTAGAGAGCACGTATGTAATTTTAAGTGCTTTACTTATATTTGCTCATTTTATTAGCACACCAACACTTCACAGCAAGTACGATTACTAACTTCATTTTACAAAGAGGGAAACTAAGGCACAGATCATTCAGGTAACTTGTTCAATATCATACAGTTATAAGTGGCAGAGCTGGGATTTGAACTCGCACAGTCTAGCTCTGGAGTCCATGCTGTTAACCACTGCCTTAGTATGATTTATACCAGGGTACTAGAAGAGACACCACTGCCTCACAGAGATTGGTTCAAATACTGATAGTTATTGTGAGACATTAGGTAACCTAATAACCACCTATCTCATTCCTGGGAAAGGACTTTATTTAGGTATAAAACACCAATAGAAAGTAGTAGTGTAATCTTGAAACAGAGTGATGAGTGTGTCGTATTTTGCCACTAGAAATGCTTTTTTCAAATCTGTATTTTAAAATGATTAAGCAATGATCTTTATTTTTCCTCCCCTGTGCCTCCTGCTCCATCCATCCTGAAAAACTAAATCCTCTGGCTAAAATTTGCAAACACATGTAGAAGATTGGTTAGCATAACTCAGACTTGCATTTATGACTGGATGGGCAAGGACAAAGTAGACTCTATAACTGCTTTGTCATATATGAACTATATATATACTTCAAGTGAGTGAAATTGTTTTTCATTCTACGTATTTTTTTATTTATCTGCTTTGGGTTTGGAACCCTGAGAAAATAAAAAATACTGTTTATTCTTGTCATCAGCTTTTATATGGTTGCAGAGACAAGTTCTATACATTTAGAAGATTGAAAGGGTAAGTATTAAATAAGAATGCAAGAGTTGGCAAGAAGTCAAGTGAATTGGATGCTCATTAAATGCCCAGGGTTTGGGGACAGGTAAGCTTACTAAAAACTGGAGCAGGCTTAATGAGACATATTAGACTTGAGTTTTGGTACGTGGTTATGATCCTGAACGGTGAGGGGAGTATTCTTGGAGAGGGGTAGAGGAAAGAGGGAATGTAGTGGAAACCAGGGTAGAGTCAGCGTGCATGTGGCTAGAGATGTGTTTCAGCCAGTGGGTTGGACTGCAGGAATTGAGGAGGAGTTGGGAGTATGGTATAGTTAAAATGCCAGGTCATTTTATAGTAATATAATTAATATTTAATTAATTAACAGTAGATTAATACAAACTAATCTCTAAACATAGGCTCTGGAATCAGACTGCTTAAGTAAGCAATAACCTCCACATTGACCTCAAAAAAAGTAACTCAACTGACGAAACCTCAGTTTTCTCATTTGTTAAATGAAAATAGTAATACCCACGTTGGAAGATTTACATAAGAATTAAGTGAGATTTAGTTCTTATTTATATAAGAATTAAAGTCGTTGGCATGATGCCCAACAAATAGTAAGAGTGCAGTGTATTTTAACTATAATCATTAGTATCCATATTTTAAAATGGGAATTTGATTACATTGTGGTTTTTTTGAGTGCTGAACATACCTGTGTTTTTCTTTTGGCAGGTATAGTAATTGTGTTAACTAATAAGGCGGTTATTAAATATCTTCAATCTGTGTAGCATTTGTAGAGTTTCTGTTGTTTGTATTTACATTATTCTACTATTTGATATCCAGTAGCCCAGGGAAGATGGTGACAGCCCCTGGCAGAGACACGCACCTCCTCTGGGGGCCACTGAGAATAGGACAATAGGATTTAGAAACAGTGGTAGAGCTGGACCTGGAATCCAGGCTTCTTCATTGTCGGTAAAGGTCTGTTTCCCGATATCAGGCATCATAAATTAAAGTAGGAGACAGAAGAAAACAGAATTTTTTTTGTCTTTTTTTTTTCTTGATTATAGATTTTGTTTGTTTTTTATTTTTCCATAAGTTATTGGGGTACAGGTGGTATTTGGTTACATGAGTAAGTTCTTTAGTGGTGATTTATGAGATTTTGGTGTACCCATCACCTGTATACACTGCACCCTATTTGTAGTCTTTTTTTCTCTCACCCCCCCCACCCTTCCCCACAAGTCCCCAAAGTCCGTTGTATCATTGTTAGGTGTTTGTGTCCTTATAGCTTAGCTCCCACATATCAGTGAGAACATATGACTTTTGGTTTTCCATTCCTGAGTTACATCACTTAGAATAATAGTCTCCAATCTCATCCAGGTCACTGCTAATGCTGTTAATTCATTCCTTTTTATGGCTGCATAGTATTCCATCATATATGCATATGGTGGAATATATATGTATATATGATGGACTGTATCTATGATGGAATATATTTATGATGGAATATATATGTATATATGTGATGGAATACATACACACACACACACACCACAATTTCTTTATCCACTCATTGATCGATGGGCATTTGAGTTGGTTCCACGATCCTGCAGTTATAAATTGTGCTGCTATAAACATACATGTGCAAGTATCTTGGAAAACAGAGAATTTCTTAAAGTCTCTTTATCTGTTCACAGATGTGACTGGCTAACCTGCATTTTTCTGTGTAATTGTTCTTTCCAGGGTATACAATATGTCCTATATGATGGTGGATGTTTTTAGCCCAATCTTTTTACCTGGTTAATTCCCACTCTACTGTCAGCTTAAATGCCACTGTCTAAGTGACTTTTATCCTTTTTTCTTAGCCACCACATATTTTCTTTAGAGCAGTTTTTATACTTTGTAGTCCTATATTTGTTACCTATTTGTTTATTTAATAGTCAAATCCCCTACCAGACTTTAAGGTCCATGGGAGCAGAGATCATTTCTGTTTTGTTATTTAGTGTGCTTGGTTTTAGGTATAATGTGTGGCATATAATAAGCAATCAATAAGTAGGAATTTGAGAATGAATTCATGAATTAGAGAATATGTAATATGCAGACATATGTCAAGGGGCATGGTCTCTGCTTTTGCTGATAAAACCAACTTGGATTAACATTATTAAAACTCTCAGTGCTATACTTTAATCATCTAATATGGACAGAATAATAACTGCCTGCATCTACTTCACAGAAATGATTTTAAGTTAAATGAGACACTGAATACTGTTTTCTGCAATATCTAGAAATTAGGCCTACATCATAAACTGGTTGTTTAGGGAACTTCCCTGTTCCACACTTTCAGATGACTAGGAAACCCCTTTCTGATATTAGAGCTCCAAAAAGGCTACCAGAGTGGCCATACACAATAGTGACCACAAGGGTGAACAGACTCTGAGCCCTTCACCTTCCTGCCAGGCAACGCCTGACTGTGCAGAACATGTGGATCACAACCTAATGTGTGGAATTACTCTACTATCTTCAGAAAAAGAGCATCATGCGTATCTAATGTCATGTTGATTATGGTAGTAGTACAGCGGAGAGGCTGCTGCTGTGATAATGGAACCAAAGTTGTGAGGTAAGAAGATACTTTAGAAGCAAACACCTTCCAGATCCTAGCCCTGTAAACAGCAACTGGGTGTCTGGTAAATATAGCATCTGTTTGAATAGACATATTGGAATAAGGGTTTCTCACCATAGCCTAGGCTTCTAAAGAGCTTGGTAGAATATTTTGATTGTTGAGATCATCCCCTCCCCATCTTTCTTTAAAAAGGATTCCTGATAAACCCGAGAAAAAAATATATACCATAAATATTTACATGATGAAAATTATCTTAAATATTTAAAAAGAACTGCACAGCATTGCTTAATCATCTTGCTGAGAATCCTAGATTTAAACCTTAAATGTCTGTTCTTAGGCATGAAGGACTCAGGTTAAACTGCCGTAAAAATAAAGTGCCTCACAGTTGTTTCATAAAATATCAACTGACATTAAGGTAATTGTGCTTAAGCATAACCTAGGGCTCTTTTGAATGTTTGTTGTAGTCACAATAATGGTACCATTTTTAATAGTCCAATCCTAGTTCTAAAGAAATAAACTATATTCTTTGTGCGTGTGTCCTAAACAGAATCATCTAGAGAGAAAATGTAGACTCCGAATTCTTTATCTTAGTAAAAGAAGCACAGAAACACATTAGATATGGGTTCTGGTATCATTATGGTGTTTTGTTGTTGTTGTTGTTTTTGGTTTTTTTAATGAGACATTCTAAAAGGCTGGGCATAGTGGCTCACACCTGTAATCCCAGCACTTTGGGAGGCCAAGGCGGGCCGATCACCTGAGGTCAGGAGTTAGAGACCAGCCTGTCCAGCATGGCGAAACCCCGTCTCTACTAAAAATACAAAAATCAGCCAGGTGTAATGGCGAGCACCTGTAATCCTAGCTACTTGGGAGGCTGAGGCAGGAGAATCACTTGAACCCAGGAGGCGGAGGTTGTAGTGAGCCAACATCGCACCATTGCACTCCAGCCTGGGCAACAAGAGCAAAACTCCATCTCAAAAAAAGAAAAAGAAAAAGAAACATTCTGTAGTGCAAGCCTGCATAGTCCAGGGTAGTGTTACACTCCTAAGAATCTCAGCCATTTCCTGCATTAGAATCAGTTTTGCATTTGAGTCAAACTGATGTCTGAGTCTTCATTAACCTTCAGAGAGCCATGAAATCAAGTGCAAATTTCTAAGCCCCAGCCACTGGGCCCTAGCAAGCTCATGTTGAGCCTTTATGAAATTAGAAAAGGTGTTGTTTCTGAGCAGATAAAGCCCAAACCAGAGCACATGACTTGGCCGTGGTGAGCCAGGCCTGAACTACATTCAGTGCCACTTGCCACTTCGGTGGCACTTTGCACAGTGCATACATTGGGCACCCTGTCCCCAGAAGGACCAGACCCAAATCTCTAGCCAGAACACAAGCACTGTTTATAGGCAACCCAGGAACCATGTGATTATTCAGATTGACATTCTCATCACAATGCTGGTGCTTTTGAGTATGTAATCTGCTTAAGGCCACAGTGGTCTTTTGACCTTTGAGCCCCAAATCCTCAGAGGTGATGGCATGATCTCACTATATGGAACAGAAAAGTGTTTCACTTTATGTTGAATTTAAATAATATCTGGGAATATTTGCTGCTGATTTTTTTCCTCTTGCTGCTCTCTTTCATGTTAGGCCAAGAAAGACAAGTTGGTTAAACTACAACTGTCCTCTTTTAGTATCTGCTAATAATTTAGATAGACATTGATGATTCATCACCACCTTATTCAGGCTATAATAATCCCCTATTCACTAGGATCTCTGCGGACCTCTTAACTGATCTTCTCTCCACCAACCTGTTCTTTACTCCAACTCATGGAAGGTCACACTTGGTAATGATACGTCATTGACATTCTCCTAGGTTGAAAGAAAATCCAAACTCTTCTTTTGATTTGATTTGATTTGATTATACTTTAAGTTCTAGGGTACACGTGTACAATGTGCAGGTTTGTTACATAGGTATACATGTGCCATGTTGGTTTGTTGCACCCATCAACTCATCATTTAGGTATTTCTCCTAATACATCATTAGGTATTTCTCCTAATGCTATCCCTCCCCCAGTCCCCCACCCTCCAACAGGGCCTAGTGTGTGATGTTCCCCTCCTTGTGTCCGTGTGTTCTCATGAAAATCCAAACTCTTCTACACGCCTGCCAAATCTTGATCAAAACCCTACAGGACTTGCCAGGCCTACATGACCTGTCTCCTTTCCCCTTAATTTCTGACTGCATCTCCTCTCTCCCACCTTCACTTGTTCAACTTTAGCCACACTGGCTTCTTTGCTGTTGCTTTTCCTTGAAAAACTTAGCCTTCACATCTCAGACCTTGACTCAGAAGTCATCTCAATGACTCTTTTCCTGACTACTGCATCTGAATTTTCAGCCTTTCCTCACCCATACCATTTCAGGTCATCTTTCTCCACTTTGTCTTTTCTTCCTTAAAAATTATTTTCTGGCTGTGCTCGGTGACTCTCTCCTGTAATCCCAGCACTTTGGGTGGGCCAAGGCAGGCAGATCATGAGTTCAAGAGATCGAGACCGTCCTGGCCAACATGGTGAAACCCCGTCTCTACTAAAAATATAAAAATTAGCTTGGTATGGTGGCACACACCTGTAATCCTAGCTACTCAGGAAGCTGAGACAGGAGAATCGCCTAAATCCGGGAGGTGGAGGTTGCAGTGAGCCGAGATCGTGCCACTGCACTCCAGCCTGGTTACAGAGCGAGACTCCGTCTCCAAAAAAAAAAAGAAAAAAATTATTTTCTAACATAGTTCATATTTTATTTAGTGTGTCTCCTTCTCTTCCACCAGGTTTTAAGCTCCACCAGGGTAGAGGTTTGTTTTATTCACTCGTATCCCCAGTGCCCAGGACAAAACCAAACATGCAGCATGTGGTCAAGATCTGTTAGTTGAATGGAGAACTGAATGAACTTGGCCCCTGCCTGCCTGTCCACCCTCATGTGTCATCAGACTTCTTCATGTCCTACATGCCCACATCTTTTCCATCTTTCTGCTGTCTCTAAACATGCCATGCTTTCGTCCGCTCTCTGTGCCTTTCTACTTGCTGCTGTATCTACTTAGATGGTTCATCTTCACCTGCTTGGCTCTTCAGGCATGGCTCAGAAGTAACGACCTCTGCTAGAAGGTCTGCCTTGGCCCTCTGCTGTGCAAGTAGAGTCATGGGAGCAACCTGAATGCCTTACTTTTATCCTTTTGCCTAGCTCTTCCATTAAACCCCATAAGCTCCTTGAAAGTCTTATTTGAATTTATATTCTCAGTCAGTACATAGCACAGTATAGGCATGTCTTAAATGTTTATTAACTGAAGAAAGGAGGGACAGAGGCCAGCATAGAACTGGAAGATTATTTCAGGATTTCATCCATCCTTAGTCTACCTACCATGTGGCTATGTTTATTATAGTAGGTGCTCAAGACAGCTCTGAATGAACGAGTTGTTTGTTCTCTCTTATACATCCCCACCCCTAATTAGAAATTCAAATTATTTTTGTATCAATATTGTACTTTGAAAAAATCTTCTGAATTGATGGCTTCTAACTTTAGGTTGTTGGCCAGATCTGGATGTGGTCAGATAAGGCAGATATAACTGCTTTCTGACTCTAAAACTTATCAGGATGCCCTGGTTGGGAAATGGATAGAGCACCATAGTGTATTTTCTGAGAAACACAGATCAGTGGTTTTGCTTACCTGTGTGTTGATAATGAGTGCTTTCTCTGCATGCGTAGTTTGTTTCTTCGAAATAGGACTTACATGAAAGCAAAGTAGCTTAATCATTCAATTACAGTTTGCTCTATGAAATTTTTGAATAAAAATGAAGTAAAGCAGGGGAGCTCTAAGTCTGTTTCATACTCTGTGGTATGGATGATCACCAGGAAACATTTTCTTAATGGCATCGTAATATTCTGAATATTATTTATACTAATGATCAAGAATTTCATCTTAGCGATGCCTGTAAAAAACTTAACCTACATGTTAAGTTGACTTAAGACACACTGTTTCAGATTACCCAGACTGAACACACACCATTTCAGATTACCCATAAAGATTTTAGCAGCAGTGTTCTGTGACTGATTTGTAATGATGCTTACTACCCATCCTTAATTGAGTAGACTTTATGGGTAGCTATAGAGAAAATAAAAATGGGCAGGCCTTTGCCACCCTCGAAGGATGGACCTTTTGGTATTTATTCGATGCATGACATGTATTCCTAAAAGACAGGAAATACATCATGTGATTTCTCAGTGCACCATACATCACAGCAGGAACACCTTTACAACCTGCCAGGTAAACACATATTAAAGTTAATTCTCAGAGTGCTTTTGTTGCTTTAAAGAAATCATATATAGTAGAAAATCCCTCCTATTTTCACAACCAGGACCAATAGCCAGTTAATCAGTTGAAGTGGTGAGTCTTTACCAAAACAAACAAACTACATATTTTTAGCGTTTTTAACTTAAAATACAGAAATGTGCATTTTGAGATAAGCCAAGGCCTTTACTTAAGTAGGGATGGTTGTGCTCATTAAAGTTCTGATTTCTTACATATACCACAACTGTAATGTATCACTAAGATTTTCACCTCTTACTGCTTTAAAGTGAACCTGGAACTTATACACGAATAGGTTGTTTGAGTGTAGAATCATCTAATCCTCCAATATTTTGCAATTGTCTTGCCCACACCATGTGAGAGCAGGGTTTTTTTTTTTTTAAGGGTGAAAAAAAAAAAAACATGGTCAAGACTCCCTAAAGCATTCAACTTACTTTTGATAGAATGAACTTTTTCTTTTACAATCGTATTTCATTGGTTTTTATAATATATCATTAAATGATAAAATTGTATTTATAGATGAAACTTATAATCAGGTCTGAGAAAAAATAACTGATCCTTGGTAAATTGATTTGTAAAAGTAGAAGTATGTGAACATACTAGAGTGTAGTTTATTAGTTTTGTTTATTTAGCATGCTATGGACATTAATATCTTTTAAAGAAGAAAAAACTATTTTGATTAATCTGGTAGCATAAGCGTACACGTAGTAGTACTTTTTTCTTTATTTGTGTTTCTGTATAACTTAAAAAGAGATGAAACTCAACTGCAGTGAAATAGCCCTAAGAGACTGGTAATCCACCCCTAATGAGTGAGTGCACCTATGCACGTGGCAGGTGATCAAGGTATTATGCATATCTTCAACTGCTCACTTGACTTTTTCAGTTGAATAAATTTCCATCCTCTTTCATTGTAATGTGGCCCAAAGTAAATTCACTGTTTTCTTAAGCCTTCCTCCCATTTCCCAGTCTCTCTTAGAATTACTGCCATTTCCCCAGCTTTCAAGGTATCCAATATAGCTAGAAAAAAATTATTTTGAAGGAATACTGGGTGTGCTGTAGGAGTTTTATGTGTGTTTTTAAAAATTATTTTGACCCTTACCTCTGATCCTCTTAAGTTTTGTTGTTACCAGATCTTGTCGTTTCTGAGAAATGCATGTTCCTCTTCATTTGAATGGCCTCCCCAGCATGAGACCCTTTCCACCTGTTGAGTATATCACTGCAGTGGAAGGATATTACTTGATTAGCAGCATTGCCTCCAGCCATTTGTATCCTTAAAGCTGTGGCAAGATCCTTTGTTTCACAAATCCCATTCTTAGCACTTCACTCTCCATTCAGGATTCTCAGTGGCTTTTCACTGACTGCAACATGTAATGTGAAAATATTTGTCTGTGCTCTCGGTGCCTTGCTTAACATAGATCCATCCTCATTTCAGGTATCAATCTCTGTTCTTTTGTGCCCTGTGGGAACCCACCACAATCATATTGTCTCTCTGTGTTTCTGTTCTCCAGACTTGTGCTCTGCCTCCACACCTCTGCTCATATGGAGCCTGTAGTCTGTAGGATCTTAGGTCTTATATGCCACTGATTCAAGTCCTAAAAGTCCTTATTCAGTTCTGCTGGACTCTCTTCCAAGGAGCACTCCTCCACAAACCTTTGAGCACCTGGAGATTAGGGACTGCTCATTCTGACATCAAACCAGTTGCACTGCATTTTATTGTTACGTAGTTGTGTTTATCTGCTCAACTCCAGACGACGCCCTTTGAAAGTTGGGACTCTCTCTTAAGTGTTTGTCTTTTTGTAGCTTCTCTTCTTCAGGGAGTGTAGAATACTTTCAACCTGACACAACTGTATGAAAGATCTGATTGAGGAAACATAAGAATCACTAGGCCAGGGTCCCTTCCCTCTAGGTGCTCACAGTCTAATGGAAAACAGATGTTTCCTTAAACACACACATACACATACCCACACCCACACAAATACATACATGTCTGATATGAAGTGAGAAAACTCTAAAATTTGTACTAATGAAGGTGTGTATTAGATGAAAGTTTTGGGGAAGGTGAGTGATATGGTTTGGCTGTGTCCCCACATAAATCACAACTTGAATTTTATCTCCCAGAATTCCCACATGTTGTGGGAGGGACACAGCGGGAGGTAATTGAATCATGGGGGCCAGTCTTTCCCATGCTCTTCTCGTGGTAGTGAATAAGTCTCATGAGATCTGATGGGTTTATCAGGGGTTTCAGCTTTTACTTCTTCCTCATTTTCTCTTGCGGCTGCCATGTAAGAAGTGCCTCTCACCTCCCGCCATGATTCTGAGGCCTCCCCAGCCATGTGGAACTGTAAGTCCCATTAAACCTTGTTTTCCTCCCAGTCTCTGGTATGCCTTATCAGCAGCATGAAAGTGGACTAATACAGTGAGCTTTCACTGTAACAATAGGGAGAAAGGTCTTTGATTTGGAGGGGTTCCTACTTGAATTGTATTAAATTAGACATTTCCGTTTGAGTGTTATTGGAAGAATAGAAAGATACCCATATTGTTTTCTTGCAGAAAAACTTTTCAAGGCAAGGAGAAACAGGTATTGTTAATCAAGTAAGAAGTAAGGAACTTAATAACTTGATCAAGTTCACATAACTAATCAGTGGCAGATACACAAGGGCTCTTATTCTGCTGCCGGTAGTTTTGAGTAGTAAGTTCTGCTGCCTCCTCAAGTTTTGTTAACATTCTTTTGAGTCACCTGAACATATGTATGAAATTTTTAGAGGGTAAGAAACTTTTTAGTCCCCCTTATGTAACACTCAAATCACTCAAGAATGTTTCCTTTTCAAAGTACTTCAAACCTGCCATGGAGTTAGCCTTTGGGGAGGAGAAAGGAAGGTAACATAAAATATCAACTGAGAGTCTTTGAAGATGGGTGATGTGTTTTTCTCCTTAGGATGTTAAATCACATGTCACCACATGTGTGCATGGAAATGAAAAATGTCAGAAACACATTTATGTAAACCATGGATCATATTTGCATATACATTTCAACTCAGCCTTCCTACCCTGAGACCAGCAATGATTGATGCTTTGTATTTTGTCTTTTTAAAGATTTCTCTAGTCCTAGGATTTTGCTGCATGTTAAAACTATTATTTCAATGAAAGGTAAATTAGATAATATACTATAAACCTATGCTGTCTAGCATAGTAGCTACTAGCCGCATATGTCTATTTAAATTTCAATTAAATTAAAAATTGATTTCCTTAGTTGCATAGCCACATTTCAAGTATTCCGTACCAAATTGAGATGTGCAGTAAAGGTAAAATACCAGATTTTAAAGATTTGTTACAAAAACCAAATTTAAAATACTAACAAATTTTTGTATTGGTAATATGTTGAACTGACAATATTTTGGATTGGTTTGTTAAGTAAAATACATTATTAGAAGTAAATCTAATTTTGCCTCTTTTTTATTATCGTTACTTAGAAGCTTAAAATTACTACTGTGAATCACATACTTCTGTCTGACAACACTGACTTAGAAAATTCATATGTTAAGTTTTAATTCTATTGTTTTAGTGTATAGGTTTATACTGAATGAGCTTACTAGGCATTTTGGAAAGCAGAGTGATTAGCAATGACTAAAACATAATATAGATGATTTAATGATTCCTAAAATTTTTTGCCTATAATTTTTACTGGGTCTACTAATCAGTTGTTATGTTTGTTTGTTTGTTTTGTTTTGTTTTTGTTTTTTTATTTTGCTAAAAGAAGGCTTTATCTCTGTTCAGGCCATCACCTTTTAATACTGTTTCGGTTTTGATCTAGTTTAGACTTTAATCATTGCTCCTTGATTGGCTAGTGACAGGCAAACTGAATGATCGGGATTAAGATTCAAGTATTTCATGAATGCTTTCACTACAGCATTTCTTTTTATAGAACTTACAGTCAATACAGTATCTAAGGCAGTATTTAATCTGTCATATTTGCAGGCTAAGCCCTGAATTAGATATTTTAGTGCATGAAAAGATCTCCAGACTAAACCCATTCATTTGCTAATTAGAAAAAATTTTGTTTCCCACTAAAACATTTTACTCAGTAGTGTTTACGTAGAGATACTGTGAATATTCCTACAAAGTTGCCTAATTTATTTCTGTGAGTTCAAACGAGGTTCAGTGTAATTTTTCCATTAGTGTAAGTATAGGCCTGTTAGTGTTATGTAAACCCTGTTTAGCTGTTAGTACTGTTGTCACCCCTCTGATTACTTAAAGAGGTCTTTAGAGCAGAAAACAGGCTTCCTAACTTACGAGTTGTTAATATTTTATTTTTTATATTATTTGGAATATCAAGATATAGTAGGTTGGGGAGAAAAATCCCTTGTGAATTTGATAGAAAATTGGAAACCCGAGAAAAAGGCCATTGTTAAGGTTTTTGGCTAATCTCACCAAAATTGTTTGTAGTAACCCACACTGCCATGTAAGGAGAGGGGAAACGGTGCCTTTTTGCATGCCCTGGGGAATGTGTAGCTTAGCAGTACAAAGATAAAGCAAAGAGCTCCAAAGATGGGGCCAAAAATAGTCGTATTGGGGTTTTTGCTGAATTGAATTGTACTGATGCCTGAATATTTTCCGGGATTGAACCCTCTCTTCTAAACTTCAATCTTGTCCTGTTTCTCCATCTATGGTAAAATATCCATGGAAACAAAGTGGTTTCCTCATGGTTTGCTTTACTGATCCTGCATTAGGAAAGACCACACAGACATTCGAGGAAGAGAAGGAATATTTCATATGGCTGCTTTCCCTGTTAAGGGGGACCCACAGAAATGTTTATTTCTGAATAGCTTACCTTCACTCCAAGAAATCAGCTTTTGGGCTTATATAGCAGTGGACATGTTACTGGAATCTTAAGAGTGACAAGAAATTATTGTTTCTGAAGATAACTTGTGACTTTTTTCTCATAGGAAAAGTGCATGAAAAGTGCTGGGGTTCAGTGCTCTCTTTGGTCTTATTTGAATGGTATTTTATAAGTCAGACAAAATATATTCAACTATTAATATTGTTCTGCTAAAACAGTTTAGAATAAAGATTTAATGTTCTCTTTTCAGTGAAGAGCTTGTGCCCACTGTGCAGGACTGTAATAAAAGAGAAACAAATGAGGCAGCTCAAAGTTATGGCTCTCTGTGGCTTTTAGGTCTCTCATACATTTTTATAAAACATGTATCAGAACTTCTGAATTGTTAAATTGGGTTATTTTTTAAGTGCAGTTGTATTCAAATAAGGACCTGAGAGTAACAGTGCACATCCTGTTAGGTGTCAGTGTTCAGAACTGCCCACCCCCTCCGCCCCCAGCCGACAGACTTACTGCTGTTATTACATCCTCTGGTCTGTAGCCAGGAGAGTATGTTTGATGCCCGCAAGACTGTGCTTCTAGTTGTTCTTCACATAAACTGACTCAGCCCCAGGCTTACTGTCTTGCCCTTAGGCAAACAGGTAACTGAGTTACACATCTCTTTTCTCATCTGTAAAAGGGGAATATAGAAAGTGTCACTTCTGGATTTCCCAGTGGATTTAAAAGGCAAAAATGAGATTAATGATGTCTACGGCCAAGCATGGTGGCTCACAACTGTAATTTTGGTACTTTGTGAGGCCAAGATGGGAGGATTGCATGATCAGCCTGGGCAACAAAGCGAGACATTATCTCTATAAAAAAAAAATTAGTCAGGCATGGTGTCATGTGCCTGTAGTCCCAGCTCCTCAGGAGGCTGAGACAGGAGGATTGCTCGAACCCAGGAGTTTGATGCTACAGTGAGCTGTGATCCCACCACTGCACTCCATCCTGAGCAACATAGTGAGACCCTGCCTCTACCAAAAAAAAAAAAAAAAAAGTTGTGAATCTCCCACATTGCTACAGTTTAATAATTTGCATCCCTATAGAAACCCAGGAGAACTTTAAAGAACAGAAAGTAAACTTCAGTGCAAATATTTGAGAGCCTAATGTATCATTAAATGTTTCTGAGGAATACGTGTTTGCAGAAAATTAAGGTTAGTGTAAGTATCACTCATAATAATCTTATGAAGAGAATCTTGCAGATGACATCGTCCAAGCATAGTACTGGGAGGATATTAAAATGGGTGCGCACTGATTTGGGTGTCAGAAGATTAAGTGCAGGGTGTGCTTCAGTATTAATTCTTCCTGCCCCATCCTAAAAATTTAGCCAAATGAAGGAACATCAAGTCCCACAGAACCAGGAATGATATTACTATTCTGATTTCAAGAAGTATATTGCTGTCCAAACACTTAGAAGTGACCAGAATTTAACACCCAGGTCCTCATTTTCCTCTGACCTCTTCTCTCTGGCTGAAACAGGAGAGACAGAGGCCAGGATCATCAGAGGCAGACTGATCGCTATGGCAGGTTGTTTTGACTCTACTAAGTTCTTTGCATTAAAACAACATTCCTCAAACACATTAGCCTCCCAGCACAGGAGTAGAAACACACAAAGCAGAAAGCCTGCTGGAGCCTTTGGGGAAATCCTGAGTGCTTTGGGGTGATTTATTTTCAGAGGATTCGAACTAAGATCAGCTCAAGAGAAGATGGGAACATTCAGGATGGTGGGAAAGCAAAGTAACTGACTCCCTTTTCCTCTCTATAAATGGCCTCCTGGAAAGCTATCACAAGTAAATGTTTTATTCTACAGTACCTTGGGGGTACAAATGGGGGATTGAGAAGGGTTGTGGACTGCCTGGAACATGCTTTTTTCTTTCTGTCTTTTCTTTTTGAGATGGGGTCTCACTGTGTTGCCCAGGCTAGAGTGAAGTGGTGTGATAATGACTCACTGCAGTCTCACCCTCCTGGGCTCAAGCAGTCCTCCCCCCTCAACCTTCCAAGCAGCTGGAATTACAGGCACGCACCACCACGCTTGTCTGTTTTTAAAAATTTTTTGTGGAGACAGGGTCTCACTATGTTGCCCAGGCTAGAATGTGCTTTTTAATTTTAATTTTTTGGTAAGCCCTAGCAACATGAAATGAGCCCAGTGGGGTGTAAGACTGGCCCGGCCCTGACAGACCCTGTATGATGCCTTGACTGGGTTAATGCAAAGTTGGTCTCTTATTAAATTAAGCAGAAATTCCAGAAGGCTTGTGGTGTGATGGATTTGCCCTCTCAAACCAGAATGACCCACAAAACAGTTTTTGAGTAACAGATGCTTAATGAACATCCCTGACCCAAGTTTACAAAAATGCAAACTGGGCTAGAAGAGACTTAATCAGAGCAGGAGGAAAGCCCAAGTTAGTGGGAGATGAGTGGAGGTCTCATGTACCCAACTGTGAAGGGGCTTCTTCTTTTTTTTTTTTTTTTTTTTTGGAGACGGAGTCTAGCTCTGTCTAGCTCTGTGCAGTGGCGCGATCTCGGCTCACTGCAAGCTCCGCCTCCCGGGTTTACGCCATTCTCCTGCCTCAGCCTCTCGAGTAGCTGGGACTACAGGCGCCCGCCATCTCCCCCGGCTAGTTTTTTGTATTTTTTTTAGTAGAGACGGGGTTTCACCGTGTAGCTCAGGATGGTCTCGATCTCCTGACCTCGTGATCCACCCGTCTCGGCCTCCCAAAGTGCTGGGATTACAGGCTTGAGCCACCGCGCCCGGCCGAAAGGGCTTCTTTTTCCAGTTCAGAACCACTGTATTAGATGGTTATGAGGAATGGTCATTTAGACCGAAGGTGAACTCCCTTTCGTTCACTCAATGAAAACTAAATTGTTGGGCAGGTTCAGAGAAAAAGAATAGAAATAATGTGTGTGTGTGCGTGTGTGCGTGTGTGTGTGTGTGTGGAATTTTCCTGGAAGCACAGGAGTGATGTGTTCTTCTTTGTTAAGGGCGTTATGAAACCACGGCAGTCCTCTTCTTGTACAGTGGTTGTAATTATAACCACAGGGATATTGTGTTCTCAAACAAACATTCAGGCTCCCTGATACCAGGTTGCCTGAAGCCAAGCTTCACATATGGATGCGTATAACAATGCCTCTTAGTAATCTTCGCCATCACTTGTCATTGGTCTTCCCCTCTGACAGTGGAAATGTCTTTATAGTCTGTGCCTGGCATATTGCTTTTTGTTCATATTAGGTTCATTATGTCTGTTTTAAACAATGAGAACATATAGGTCCTGGCACAGTGAAATGTAGCACCTGAAACTTAAGAACTTGATAGGGTATACACATAAACGCTGTCCTTCAGAAATTTCTTCATGATGCTATTGCATACCATTGGAACAGTTGGAAAAAAGAAAATTAGATCCACTTGCATGCCAGCCAGCTCTGTTTTTAACACATGATTATTTTATTGGGGTATACATTAATTAATCCTGAAATAAGATCCTGTGTGACATTCAAAGTTGTTTTGAGTAGCTCAGAGTTTAAATATTTTAGTTTTACAACTCTGTTATGCTGGCAGCCAACAATGGTGTCTCAGTGAAGTCAGCATATGAGCCCTGCTTGTGATGACATCTGGAAAGCTTGTTTTATCTATAAGCACAGTTGTAGACAAATGAAAGCAGACAGATGTAAGGCTGGGGTGGCATCTTTGCCTCGAGCACTCTCTGGTTGTACATTTTCCAGTGTGTCAAAAACAAGGAGCTTTATTTCGGGGGTGGAATAAAAACATTCTGTCACATTCCTACACCAGCTACTGTGCTGCCTTTTCTGAGCTGTAAGGTGTAAAATGGCATAGATTGTTCAAAATTTAACGAGAGAGAGTTAGTAGTCAGTAAACAGGAGGAAGTCAGTAGTCAGATAGAGGTGCCTGAGTTTGGAGGGGACATGACACCACAGCAAAAGCTGTGGGATCATTTTAAGAAGTTAATCACAACCACTTCCCCCTGGGAGAGCCAGAAAGAATAGAAGAGTTGGTAGGTGATTTGGGATTCTGGGTCGATTTTTCTTTAGCCATTAGCTTTATCAGCCAGGATTTGTTAAGCACCCATGGCGTACAGAAGTCTACAAAGTAGTTTGGGTGAGTGGAGCAAAGAGAAGCTTTAGGACAGGGTCATGCTTGAAGATGGGTGCATAGAAGCCTGAAAGTCTGTGACATCTTCCATGGGTGGCTTTCAAGTCCTTTTGCTCAGGGACCATTCCTTAGGGAATTTTATACAAGGGCAGCTTGCCTTTTATCCCACTCCCTTTTTGTTACTGTAGAAATAAGTATCCCTCAAAATAATCTACACATATGCATGTGTATTTGCTTGGATTTGAGTTAAAGCAGATGCTTTCCCAAGTTCTTGATCCTGCAATAGCAGTAGAATTAGCTATGTGGGATATGAAATTAATATTTTCATCTGGAGATTTATGGTTTCCTCCTATTTCATGGCATACAATGTATACACCACTCTGTATACCATGTAATCATTGCTAATTATTGCTAAATAAGTTCTACCAAAATTTTGGGAAAACTGGATATGGTCTTTTTTAGCATCTGTTTAAGGACTGGATTGCCCACTTGCAGCCAAAACCACATATCTTTATAGTATTCAAATCTTGTGTCTTGAAGAAACCACGCAGATACACGTAATTTGAGAGCAATGAAATAATGGAAATGAAAGGAAGGGAATAGTATGTAAGGAAATGAAATATGCTCGTATCAGGACAGAAGTCTCTTGGTTTCAACAGTGTCTTTTTCAGTGGCACAAGGTGGTAGAGAATATACTTTTTTTTTCTTAGCAATCAAGTTACATTATGGTATTAACAGGGGAAAACAGAGTTTTTCATTTCCCGTCCCGTTCCCATCACACCATCATCAATCCTTTCAGAGTGCATGGTGTTGAGATCCACCGAGCCCTGGTAAGTGCCTTTGTGTGTACAAAATGGCACTTTTTGTTTTACATGCTGTTAGATATAGTGGAGAAAATACATGTGTAATTGAAAATGGACAGCAAATTACCATTTGTACCTGCAAAGACTAAATGGTCCAGACAGATGGATAGTTGGGGTGTTAGTCACACATGAGTGGACTGATGGGCTGGCCAAGGAAAGCCCCGGACCTTTGCATGACTTTTCACTTACAGCCATCTAAGAGGTTCAGTGACTCTCTGGCTGTTCTCTGAGACCCCAGTCTGGTCCAGAGAGTCCTGGAGTCTGAAGTTTGTGATGATGCAGAGGTTGATTCCTCCGTGTTTATTCATTTAAATTAGAAACACAGAGGGAAGGGAATCTTCTTTTGATATAGTTATTCCTGATAGAGAAGTAGCAGATTTTGTAAATTATCTGCAGGCTGTGGGGTTTGGAAGTAGGAAAGATTTTATGTCTCATTATCCTTGTATGAGTAAGGAGAAACGAGAGTCTTAGAATCAGTGTCTGCAATCACCTTCATCAGTGCTAACTTAAAATTTAAACTGTCAAAATAGACTTTATTTCCTTTTTGTGTTGTTCAATATAAGAAGAGGATTTGTTTGTTTGTTTGTTTGTTTGCCTTTTAGTTTGAGTTTCTATAGATGAATATTTATAGTATTTTTTTAAAGGTTTCCCAACACTGTTGGATTGACACAATTGGATTGATAGCCGACAGGGACCTTGCACTGATACCAATTTGATTTATTTATAAATTAAATTATTCTGCTAAATCTGCTGTAGTACTATTTGGTCATTTTGATTTAATCAGAAGTATCCTTTATGATGCAATCTGCTGGAAGACTGTGTTTGGCCAAGATTAAAATTATTCTTTTGGAAACATTAAAACACAATTATGCATCTATAATTTCCCCCATGGTGTCAGTGAACATTAGTTATTATTGACATATATTGATCTTCTATTATTGTTGTTAATATTATTATTACTGACAACAGTTTTTAGTGTTCAGCATGTGCCACATACAGTGCTAAGGTTTTTATATGTGTTTGTAGCTAACATTTATTGAGTACTTATTCTATTACACATACTTTGGAACTCAGATTCTCCACTATAATTCACATAATGATCCTGTGAAGTTGGACTAAGATTATAGTATTACCCTCGTTTTGTCAACAAGGATGTGGGTTCAGAGAAATTAATTATCTTGTCTGAGATCACACATACTCTTTGCATATTGGACTGTATGTGTTTGTGTATAGGCATTAATTTCATTCTCAATATAAACACATACTTCCTTTTCCAAATATATTATAACCACACTGTACCTTGTACATATAATTTTTATTCAGAAACTAACAACTTGTTGGCGTTAAAAAATATTCATGGAAACTGAACATAGCTTCAGTTTCTGAAATGAAAATAACCAGTTCCTAAGTTAGCAGTAATATCAGCGATGGGATGGTAATGATTTAACAAATTGCATTTTCATCAGGCACAGTGTTGTTTTTGTTTGCTAGAGAGGCTATGCAGTGTACTGAGAAGCCAAAAAGTGTACAGCGCTAGGTTGCCAAAGTTTGAATCCCACCTCTACTACTTGTAGTAGTAGAATCCCACCTCTAAACTTGCGCCATGTGTCTTATTTTTAAAATGGAGGTGATAATATTAAAAGCACCGTTTTAATGGAGATGTTACACGTATTGAATGAGCTAAAGTATGCAAAGTACTTCTTAGAATGGTACTTGCCACATAGTAAATACTGAATATTATAATAGCTGCTATACTTATTTTATGATAATAACTTAAGCTGATTCATGGGGCACCACAAGTAGCTTGCAAATAATTTTCAAGATTTTAGAAACATTTGGAAACTGTCAAAGGTATGTATTCTTCCAAAGGTTAAGCTGTTACAGATAACATTTTACTATCTTTGTGCCGAGCTATTAAAATAAACATAAATAATCTAGCAAATATTTTACCCAATGTGCATAAAGAAGTTAGATCTTAAATGAAAGCAAAATTATATTAGCCTAACTTAAACACTTGAAATGTTTATTTCTGTACTTCAAAAATGAGTGCTGACCCAGTGATATCAGGAACTTTCCCCCCGAAATTGTAAATTATAAGACTGTTTTCTCATGCTGATCAATGATACATAAAAAAGACTCTTAAAAGCAAATCTAATAAAATGTTAATTGTAGAATTTAGATGGTAGATACATAAGTGCTCACTATACAATTCATTCGACTTTTCTGCGTATTTGAAAATTTTAATAATAAAATATTGAAGAGGAAGGCTCTTACACCTCCCTGTCACTGAAGGAAAAATGAACCTTTTTGAAACTTGAAAACTTTTCCTAGGTGCTGTATTCTTTGGCATGAGAGATGGCAATTGAAGTGGTCTGAAATACACACATGAACACACCCTCTGAAATCCCATTTTAGTCAAAGTTGGGGATAAATTTCCAACCACCAACTTTCTCTTTTCTTTTCTTTTCTTTTCTGTTCTGTTCTCTTTTCGGACAGAGTCTCACTCTGTCACCCAGGGTGGAGTACAGTGGCACACTGGGCTCACTGCAACCTCTGCCTCCCAGATTCAAGCAGTTCTCTTGCCTTAGACTCCCGAATAGCTGGGATCACAGGTGTGCGCCAACACTCCTGGCTAAGTTTTATATTTTTGGTAGAGACGGTTTCACCATGTTGGCCAGGCTGGTCTCAAACTCCTGACCTCAGGTTATCTGCCCACCTCGGCCTCCCAAAGTGCCAGGATTACAGGCATGAGTCACCGCTCCCAGCCCCAACCACCAAGTTTTTCTTTTTTGGAGTCCTTTTGGTTTTTGTGAATTGAAGTCCCGTTTGCCTGTGGTCATCTGTTTAATGTCAAGGTCATGCTTCTTTTCTTTAGTCTGAACTGGAAGAGCTTTGAGAAATCAGAATGCAGGGAGTCACAAAATAGTTACTTCAATTTAGAGGTACTCTTACACACTGACATTCCTTTTTGACCTAGAAGTTTGCCAGCAGCTGTATGGTTAATATGGAGTTCACATTTTGTGAAGCTAATAAGCATCTGTACATTCTGTGATCTATACTTAAAACATCTGATAGTCCTTTCATCTTATAATTTGTGTTAAAAGATGTTTTTAAGCTGAATATTTTGTTACACTAACACTGTTCATTGAAGAATAAGATCAGAAATTAGGTTATAGATGACATCTTTAAAAAGGCAGTATTTTATAACCGTGTGGAAGAAATATTAAGCTGAAAATGTTTGTATTTTGTGTCATTTATATCATGTGCCTTTTTAAGAAATGGTGCCTTTGCTCATTAACAGCAGAATTATGGTGATATTATCCCCTTCTTCACAGATCACTTCTGGGATCTTGGTTTTAATTCTGGGTACCACTGTGTATGAGGAGCATTGAGCAATTGAAATGTGATCACCAGTCATGACCAGGGTGGTGAAGGGTCTGCAGACTGACCACGGGGAAGCCATTGACAATGTTTGGACTGGACTGCAGAAAAGCCTGCCGGAATGTAGTCTCCTCCCCATCTGTAAGGGAGATGCACGTGGACCAGGAAGCAGATTGCTTTTGTTAATACCTCAGAGGACAGAAATTTATAGGAAGGCAGATTTCAGCCCAGTGGAAGGAAAGACACAGAACAGTTAGAGCCATGAAACAAAGAAATGAACTACCTCAGACTGTGATGAGCCAGATACAGCTGGGTTTTTTATTTTCCTGCCTGACTACTCCTGTCATCTGTTTGCAGGATATGGAAAGATGCAGGGGCCCACTCAAGTATTTTTCTAAGGAGAAATTATAGTTCCTAAGCACCTACAAAAAGATATACTGAGAAGTTCAAATCAGGGGCCAGGTAGCCCCCCCGGAGGAGAGTATCCCCTTTGTTCTATGACTTGCTTCTAAAGTAGGAGCCAAAGGAAGTTTCCCTCCAGGCCTACTCTGAGGATGCCTGTACTTTTGAAAGCATTCAAGACAAAACACCTCTTAATTCAGGATTATGATACAAAGATATGGAGATATCAAATTTTTGATAAAAAAGAAAATTCTGTAATGTTAAAGCTGAAATGAAATATAATTATATGTTTTTCCCTATAAATATTTTTTAAACTTTTTTTTAGGGTTATATGGAAATAGTCTAGATATATTAAATGTCTAAATGAAGTTGTTAGCTTTTCAGCAAGAAGAAATAGCTAAAAATTTAAAGTCAGGAAGCTTACAAAACAGATCCAAGAGGGTAAGAGAAAAATAACTTCTTTTTGAAAAAATGTTTAAGTTTGACATTAATAAATGACTGTCTTAGTGAGACAGCTTTGGCTGTTGCTTAGACATTTTCAAATGTTGATTTGTTAAGAAAATTAAGGACTTTTTTTTTTAAATCTCCTTGTCACATTTTTATCAAGGAAAGCCAATACTAGACCCTAAAGGTAATCAAAGAGCATTCTGAAGCTGCATGATACTTTTAAAATGTTCTGTTTTTAAAGACAGTGTGTTGCTCTGTCACCCATGCTGGAGGGCAGTGGAGTGACCATTGCTCACTTGGAACCTCCACCTCCTGGCCTCAAGTGATCCTCCTGCTTCAGCTTCCCAAAGTACTGGGATTAGAGAGCCAAATGATACTTTGGCTATTCTTCAAAGAGAGGTCTTTTTCTCTCTTGCTTCTTTTCTTCCTGTCCTCTCCTTTTCTACCCTGATGGAGCAACATGGTGGTTTGGGACACTTGTATTTAAGTTCTCATTGAATATTGGGGTTCCTCTTGAAGGCTCTTCTGGATCCTACATTACTTCTGACCCCCTCCCAGCTGATGTTCTTTCACTACCACAGACACATGTAAAACCCATAAATTAAAAAATTTTTGTACATTTCCAAACCCTTGCATCATTATAGTTTTTTCAAAAATATGATTTCGGGAATAATCACCTTATAATACTAAATAGCTGTAAAAAATGACAGAAATTTGGCATGTATAGGAAGACCATTGGATCACAGTAGATTAATTTAGCATTCAGTCATTTGACATGTATTTTTTTTTTTTTTTTTTGGTGCCTACTATATGCCAAAGCTGAAAGTTTCTAGAAGTTAAAATGGTGAGCTAGATAAACCCGTGGTCCCTGCTTTCTTGGAGCTTAGAGACTAGGAAAAGGAGACAGTGTCAGACTGCCAGAGTTTTTTAAATAAACAACACACATACACGGGTTAAAAAGCAAGTCATCTAGTGTACTTCTGGAATCACTTCCTTGACAAAGTGAGCTTTGAGCTGAGGTCTGAAGGATGAGTTGCAATTAATGAGGAAAATGGTGATGATGAGGGGTTATATACTTGGAAGAACTGGCCACGGCGACCTAAAGGGAGGGCCTCAGGTGTGTACAGCAGAAACTCCACGGCAGTGTGGGAGCCTAGGTTTAGATACACACTCCCCCTCTTTGCTCTGATGCTGTTTTTAATACTCCTTCCAGAACTTCCCTAGGATTATCTTCCACAGGGGAGTAGATACTGTTTTTATTGTAATGAATCATCATCCTCTATTATTGCGAGTGATGAAGTCTTCTAGTAGCACTGGAACTAGGAATGGCGTCAGTGGCTCAGCTCTTGATGGCAGATCTTCAGGGGGAAGCCCTTTCAGTTTTAATGGTGGATAAAGCAAAACTCTTTCTCGTCAGCTTCCCCTCCAGGCTGTCCTGGGTAGGGAGTTGATAGGAGATCTTTTGGACATGGGAATTGCTTCACTGTTGACAGAAAGACATGGTGCATTTGATTAAATTAAATTAGGAGCATGTGTATGCTTGACAAAGTGAGCTAATGAAGGAAAATGCATCAAAAAGATTTATGGTGAATTGATTAAAATTTTTCTTTCCAGAAAGCCCTTCCGGCTTAAAGCTTGGAATTATAAGGCTATCGGTGCTGCTAGGCCCTCCAGGTTCTCACTTGCCTTTACAGTAGGCAGTTTGGAGACTTTTCTTTGAGCAGCTGCTCCTTCTGTAGCATACTCTGTTGCAGGCAAAAGTAGTCCCAACCTGCAGTCTGAATTGTATGGAGGAAAGAGGATAAAAGACACTATTTGATTTATTAATTTCTAGTGGATTAGAACTACAAATGTTTGCTATGTTTTTAATTTGAGAAGTAGAGAGAATCACAGCAGCTTTTAATTATGCATTTTGTGTAATACAGCTCTGAATAGAGCAGAACAAAATTAAAATTGTGGATCAAATACCAAATCTGAGTGAATACTTAAGTGAGCTGTAGTGTAATGCTAATGGTTTTGCATCTTCCTGGCATTATGTCAATAATGGCTGTAATCACATTAAGTAGAGAGCCCATTAGCTTTTTCTTTGCAGCAGCATGCACCATAGCAACATACTGTGAGTTTTTGAAATAACTTTTGACATTGTTTTTAAAAACATTGCCATGTTTAGGGTAAAGAGGCAAGTATATAACATGTGTACAGGTGAACACAGGTGTATTCACAGGGCTATGTTATATGTACAATAAGATCTTCTATTATATAGGCACATTAATCCCTGCTAACATTATGGCTTGGAAAAATCTAACCCAGTGTCCTTATGTTCATGAATTTAATAGATTCTCTGCTATTTTCATGAGACTAAAGCCTTCCTGGAGTTCACCGTGGTGTAAAGTCAGACTTACTTTCTGAAAAGTGTTGTACCTAGAGTGTTGAAAAGCCTTTTAATATTTCCTTCCTTTGCTGCAATCTCAGATGGCATGGCATCTTCCAGCTGTCCAGGTCTATGTAGTTCTTCCTATGTTGAAGCTGGAACACAGAAGTCTGGTTGAAGTTCTTTTGCTTTAATGCCATTTTCAGTACCTTTTGATAGAGAGCTCCCAAGATGAGTCCACCATGTGGTATTCATCATGGGTTTTTTTAATGACTGGGAGACTAGAATTACTATGGTATGTGAATATTTCTTCTACAGATAACTCAGTTTTGGGATATTCTCTGAGTATTTAAACATTCTACCAATTTGATTTTTTTCAAAGAAAACTTGAAGTGCAATTAAAACACTTTGCATTTTTCTGGTACACTATATGAAGATAAACTAGGAGTCAGTAAGGCAATTTTCAAAACAAAATGTTGCAGAGATACTTTATTCTCAGTATATGTATTAATAATTTGACTCATCTTTCTCATCAAACCTTCTCCCCACCAGCACATACCTGGAGGACATCCAGGGTGCAATATTGAGGGTTCATCTTCCATGCTCTCCTCTTTGTCACCTCCTCTATTCAGTTACAAAACAAAAGAAAAAAAAAACGGTGCTGCCTCAGCCATCTAAGTAAATATCATTGCCTCAGCCTTCTAAATAGCCCTTGAACACTTTTCTCCCTCCATTCAGGTCCTCGTTTTCTCTTGCCTATTTTCACATCTAATGTTCCCAAGTGTTCTTCTTTCTGCTGTTTTATGAAATGATTTTTAAAAAACAACATATAGGGATTTGTATGTGGAGTTAATGTTTTTTTTTTTCCTGGGAGATATTCTTTTCAATTAGGATGTATAATCTTAACTTTTATTCAATATGCAAGGATAAGTGACTTGCTTAATTTTTACAGCAGATCACTGTGCATTCTGTTAGTGAAGTTACAAGTTACAGTTCTCTTAGAACTTGAAAGCACATGCTACATCAGTCAAGATTGGGTATCTTTGTCTGTTTATCTTTGGTATCAAAGACTCAGAGATTTTGGAGAAACATCACAAAGCTTAAAAAGTTATTCAGACAATCTGTAATGTCACATGACTGCCCCCTGAGTGGTAAGTGGATCCATTGCCCAGTGGATCTGAAAACACTTTTAAGTACTTACTCATCATCATATCTTTTTTGAAATTTTTTATTTGTTATTTTTTGTTGTTGTTGAGACAGAGTCTCACTCTGTTGCCCAGGCTGCAGTGCGGTGGCACAATATCAGCTCACTGCAACCTCCACCTCCTGGGTTCGAGTGATTCTCCTGCCTCAGCCTCCTGAGTAGCTGGGTCTCCAGGAGTACACTACCACACCTGGCTAATTTTTGTCATTTTAGTAGAGATGGGGTTTCACCATATTGGTCAGGCTGGTGTCGAACTCCTAACCTCAGGTGATCCACCTGCCTCAGTTTCCCAAAGTGCTGGGATTACAGGCATGAGCCACCACGCCCAGCCCCATCATTGTATCTTCATGAGATAGTCAGGAATGAAATTTGAATTCTTTAAATTGGAACATGGAGAGGTGAAGTGACTGCCTAAGGTTGCTTTGACAGTGGTTGAGCTGGGATCAGCACTTTTATTTTTATGTTTTAAAATAATACTTCCTCTTAGCCTTTTAATTCAGAAGAGTTAACTTGAGTTTCTTAAAGGAATTCATAAGTGCTACCTTATATCCCTGTATAGCAGTCTTACCTTTACAGAGCACTTTCAGGTTTGTTTCTTGTTAGAACCCCGTAAGGGAAAAAGTAAGATCCCCTTCTGAAGATGAGAAATTTGAAGTATGGTCGGTTGTTAAAGAATCTGAATTCTGCCCTGGCGCGGTGGCTCAAGCCTGTAATCCCAGCACTTTGGGAGGCCGAGACGGGCAGATCACGAGGTCAGGAGATCGAGACCATCCTATCCTGGCTAACACAGTGAAACCCCATATCTACTAAAAAATACACAAAACTAGCCGGGTGAAGTGGCGGGCGCCTGTAGTCCCAGCTACTTGGGAGGCTGAGGCAAGAGAATGGCGTAAACCCGGGAGGCGGAGCTTGCAGTGAGCTGAGATCCGGCCCCTGCACTCCAGCCTGGGCGACAGAGCAAGACTCCGTCTCAAAAAAAATAATAATAATAATCTGAATTCTTCTGACTCTTGGTCCATGGCATTCCACTGTATAATACTTATTAAAATAGCTTCTTTTCTTCTGCAGAGATGTAAGGTTCCACTGTGACAAGTGCCATTTCGTCTGCCCACACACTAGGGACACCTCATAGGGAAAGAAGTAAGAGCCAGCTGATTTGCTCTTCTTGTATCATACTTAGCTCCAAAGAAGTCTCCCAGATATGTGTCCTTTTCCACTGTTGTCTCCTGTGTGTCTAGATGTGCCTTGAGACTCTGCCATAGTATCCACATATAGCTGCTGCCTCTCTGTAGATGATCCATGTCCATTTCCCATGCTTCCACCTTCCTTTTGTACTAGTTACACATTTTCAAATGTCCACTGACTTTTGATGCCTGGTGGCAGGATCCACAAATCCGTATCAACATAACTAAAATTTAGTTTTTTATGTTTCACCCCTTTCATTAAGTAGCTGTTTCTCATAACTTCCAACATTAACCTTTCATTTACTATTCATTGAGCGTCCAATGGCTGAATTTTCTGGTGCATCTCTTGGCATTTCTGAAGTTCCATAAAGCAGTACTTGCCTCTAAGAGATGTAAAAAGAAGAAGGATTATAAGATGTGGACCATTCTTGGATTTTAGAAGTTTCACTATGTTTGAAAGCTAAGAGGCTGGTTTAGGACTGAGTAAATAGGTGAGCCAGTCTGGAAGGAGTTGGAAGGTAACTGAGCCAAGTGACCTCTTCTGAATTTTTATCCTTAAAGAGTGCATAGTCTGCAGAGGAGAGAAGGCATACACAAGAACCTAGGTGAAGGTAGAGCTACCACAACATGTTTTGAAGGCTTAGATGTCAGATTTTCCTAATTTCCATCATTCTCTCTGTCTGACACATGCAGGGCAGCACCTCATGTAAGCTTACTACCAGCTTTTCTATTTATTCCTGCAACTCTGTCTCACTCTAACCCTGTCTCCCTCTCTTTCTTCCTCCTTTCTCCTAGGAGGTGAGAGGGGAAGGAGAAGTAAGATGAGAAAGGGGTGAGGTTATATACCTGTACTGTCCAGATTTCCTTTCCCTTTGTGTCAGTGCAGGACAATATAGTTCTTGTGAGGCCTTTAGAATATATCCTTACAAATCGTAAGAGACTCATGTGTTAGTTTGTTTTCACGCTGTTGATAAAGACATAACCGAAACTGGGAACAAAAAGAGGTTTAATTGGGTTTACAGTTCCACATGGCTGGGAAGGCCTCAGAATCATGGTAGGAGGTAAAGGGCACTTCTTACATGGCAGTGGCAAGAGAAAAAATGAGGAAGAAGCAAAAGCAGAAACCCCTGATGAACCCATCAGATCTTGTGAGACTTATTCACTATCCCAAGAATAGCATGTGAAAGACCCTCCCCCATGATTCAGTTACCTCCCCCTGGGTCCATCCTACAACACGTGGGAATTCTGGGAGATACAACTCAAGTTGAGATTTAGGTGGGGACACAGCCAAACTTTATCATTCTGCCCCCTGGCCCCTCCAAATCTCATGTCCTCACATTTCAAAACCAATCATGCCTTCCCAGCAGTCCCCCAAAGTCTTAACTCATTTCAGGATTAACCCAAAAGTCCACAGTCCAAAGTCTCATCTGAGACAAGGCAAGTCCCTTCTGCCTACGGGCCTGGAAAATCAAAAGCAAGCAGCTGGGCGCAGTGGCTCACGCCTATAATCCCAACACTTTGGGTGGCCAAGGCAGGTGGATCATGAGGTCAGGAGTTTGAGACAAGCCTGGCCAACATAGTGAAACCCTGTCTCTACTAAAAATGCAAAAATCAGCTGGGCATGGTACTGCATTCCTGTAGTCCCAGCTACTTGGGGGGCTGAGGTAGGAGAATCACTTGAACCCAGGAGGTGGGAGTTGCGGTGAGCTGAAATCGCGCCACTGCATTCCAGCCTGGGCAACAGAGTGAGACTCTGTCTTAAAAAAAAAAAAAAACAAAAGCAAGCTAATTACTTCCCAGATACAGGTATTAGGTAAATACAGCCATTCAAAATGGGAGAAATTGGCCAAAACAAAGGGGTTACAGGGCCCATGCAAGTCTGAAATCCAGCACGGCAGTCAAATTTTAAAGCTCCAAAATGATCTGCTTTGACTCCAGGTCTCACATCCACATCACGCTGATGTAAGAGGTGGGTTCCTATGGTCTTGGGCAGCTCCACCCTTGTTGCTTTGCAGGGGACAACCTCCCTCCCGGCTGCTTTCATGGGCTGGCATTGAGCATCTGTGTCTTTTCCAGGCGCACAGTGCAAGTTGTCGGTGGATTTACCATTCTGGGGTCTAAAGGTCGGTGGCCCTCTTCTCACAGCTCCATGAAGCAATACCCTAGCAGGGACTCTGTGTGGGGTCTCCCACGCTATGTTTCCTTTCTGCCCTGTTCCAGCAGAGGTTCTCCTTGAGGGCTCCGCCCCTGCAGCAAACTTTTGCCAGGGCATCCAGGTGTTTTCATACATCTTCTGAAATCTAGGCGGAGGTTCCCAAACTTCAATTCTTGACTTCTGTGTACCTGCACACTGAACACCATGTGGAAGCTGCTAAGGCTTGGGGCTTCCACCCTCTGAAGCCACAGCCCGAGCTGTATGTTGGCCCCTTTCAGCCATAGCTGGAGCAGCTGGGATACAGGGCACCAAGTCCCTAGGCTGCACACAGCATGGGGACCCTGAGCTCAGCCCATGAAACCACCTTTGCCTCCTGGGCCTCTGGGCCTATGATGGGAGGGGCTGCCGGGAAGTTCTCTGACATGGCATGAAGACATTGTCCCCATGTTCTTGGGGATTAACATTAGGCTCCTTGCTACTTATGCAAATTTGCAGCTGGCTTGAAGTTCTCCCCAGAAAATGGGATTTTCTTTTCTATCACATAGTTAGCCTGCAAATGTTTTAAACTTTTGTGCTCTGCTTCCCTTATAAAACTGAATGCTGGCTGGGCATGGTGGCTCACGCCTATGATCCAAGCACTTTGGGAGGCTGAGGTGGGCGGATCGTGAGGTCAGGAGATAGAGACCATCCTGGCTAATATGGTGAAACCCCATCTCTACTGAAAATATAAAAAATTAGCTGGGCTTGGTGGCAGGCACCTGTAGTCCCAGCTACTCAGGAGGCTGAGGCAGGAGAATGACGTGAACCCGGGAGGCAGAGCTTGCAGTGAGCTAAGATCACACCACTACACTCCAGCCCTGGGCAACAGCGCAAAACTGTCTCAAAAAAAAAAAAAAGAAAGCCATTAACAGCATGCAAGTCTTGAATGCTTTGCTGCTTAGAAATTTCTTCTACCAGATACCCTAAATCATCTCTCTCAAGTTCAAAGTTCCACAAATCTCTAGGGCGGGGGCAAAATGCTGCCAGTCTCTTTGCTAAAACATAACAAAAGTCACCTTTGCTCCAGTTCCCTTCAAGTTCCTTATCTTCATCTGAGACCACCTTATCTGAATTTTATTGTCTATATTGCTATCAGCATTTTGGGCAAAGCCTTTCAACAAGTCTCTAGGAAGTTCCAAACTTTTCCACATTTTCCTGTCTTCTGAGCCCTCCAAAGTGTTCCAACCTCTGCCTGTTACCCAGTTCCAAAGTCGCTTCCACATTTTTGGGTATCTTTTCAGCAATGCCCCACTCTGCTGGGACCAATTTACTGTATTAGTTTGTTTTCATGCTGCTGATAAAGACATACTGGAGACTAGGAACAAAAAGAGGTTTAATTGGACTTACAGTTCCACATGACTGAGAAGGTCTCAGAATCATGGCGGGAGGCGAAAGGCACTGCTTACATGGTGACGGCAAGAGAAAAAATGAGGAAGAAGCAAAAGCGGAAACCCCTGAAAAACCTATCAGATCTCATGAGACTTATTCACTATCATGAGAACAGCATGGGAAAAACTGGCCCCCATGATTCAGTTACCTCCTGTGTCCTTCCTACAACATGTGGGAATTCTGGGAGATACCACTTAAGTTGAGATTTTGGTGCGGACACAGCCAAACTATATCAAATCATTAGTACTGTTTGAACATGCTCTTTTTCTGAGCTTCTTATTGCTGTAGGTGAAAGCAAGTTTTACTCCTTATAAGCTAAAATTTAGTCATATACAGTACCTAGTTTGTTAGCAGTGTTTAAAATATAAAAAGCACACACAGGTATAAAATATAATGTTCCATAGCACATAAGCTGAAAAGCTCATAATTTTAAAAATCCAGTATTTTAAGTAGATATATTCATTTAGCAAGCATTTTCATGAATTTTCTGTGAATATAAGGGTGAAAAGTTACTATCCCTGTTGTCATGCAAACTGACAATTACAGTGCTATGGGATATTTGTATTATTGGGGATATGGACTAAAGTTTGCACTTTAGTGTCAGATTTGGGCCTAGATACCTCCCCTGCCTTCTGTTAGCTGTATCACCTTGAATAATGCTTTTAACCCTCCTAAACCTCAGCTTGCAGATGATAATAGTACCTACCTTCTGGTGATTGTTGGGGAAATTATTCAAGATACTGCATATAGCCTGGGCGTGGTGGCCCACGCCTGTAATCCCAGCACTTTGGGAGGCCAAGGTGGGTGGATCATGAGGTCAAGAGATCAAGACCATCCTGGCCAACATGGTGAAACCTCATCTCTACTAAAAATACAAAAAGTAGCCATGCGTGGTGGTGTACACCTGTAGTCCCAGCTACTCGGGAGGCTGAGGGAGGAGAATTGCTTGAACCTGGGAGGCGGAGTTTGCAGTGAGCCGAGATCGTGCCACTGCACTCCAGCCTGGTGACAGAGCAAGACTCCATCTCAAAAAAATAAAAATAAAAAATAAATAAATAAAGATATTGCATATAAAATACCTGGCAGAATACTTGATGGAAAACAAATGTTCAAAACATATTAGCTATTGTTATTGTGACATTAATAAGGAAAGGAGTCTCTTAAGTATGTCTTGGGCAGTCAAGGAAGACATTGCAAAAGAGGTAGGTAGCATTCGAAGTGACACTCAAGAAATGAGAATAGGGCCGGGCATGGTGGCTCATGCCTGTAATCCCAGCACTTTGGAAGGTCGAGGCAGGAAGATCACTTGAGCCCAGGAGGTCAAGGCTGCAATGAGCCGTGTTGGTGCCACTGCACTTCAGCCTAGGTGACAGAGTGAGAACCTGTCTCAAAAGAAAGAGAGAGAGAGAGAAAGATAGAAAGAGGGAGAGAGAGAAACAAGGAAGGAAGGAGGGAGGGAGGGACAGAAAGGAAGGAAGGAAGGAGGGAGGGAGGGAGGGAGTAGGAGTAGGAGTGTTTCAGAAACACAGTAACGAAACAGCATCCACTCAAGGGTAGAATTGGAAGAAGTGATAGCATGTTCCAGGATTTTGTGAATCAGGATTTCTGGAGCATAAGAACCTGGTCAGGCACCAGATCATGAGAGACCTTGTTATCCAGAATGCATTTTAAGTTCATACTCTGTACTAGTCATCTCCTAAGTGGAACTTTTTTTAGATAGCTAGTTTAGGCAGTTTATTGAGATTCATTAAGAAAGTGTTGAATTTCTGTTGATTTTTTTCCTTATCTTGTTATAATTTGTCTTATAATATTCGTATTATACGTGTAATATATTTATAAGGCATTAAATATTAGTATTGTAAGTACATGTATATAATTTGAACGTGATATTCAACCAGTATACAGTTGTGGCCCAATAATTGTTTTTATGGCTGGTGTTCTAATCAGTAATGGCATGTTGGCATCTGTTCAGGTTGATTGTTGCCTTGTTGCCTGGCCCTACCAGTTATTAACACTTTTTTGTGGGGGATGGAGTCTCACTGTCGCCCAGGCTGGAGTGCAGTTGTGCAATCTCAGCTCACTGCAACCTCCACCTTTTGGGTTCAAGCAATTCTCATGCCTCAGCCTCCATACTAGCTGGGACTACAGGCGCCTGCCACCACACCTGGCTAATTTTTGTATTTTTAGTAGAGATGGGGTTTTGCCATGTTGGCCAGGCTGGTCTTGATTGCCTGACCTCAGATCATCCACCTGCCTCAGCCTCCCAAAGTGTTGGGATTACAGACGTGAGCCACTGTGCCTGGCCTTATTAACACATTTCAGTCTTACTCCTGTAAGTGTACCAGAGTGGCACTGTGTACTTATATTTTGTCACTGATCATCCGCCTGCTGACTACTCTTCTGGAAGACAGGGAGCCATTGCAGGATTTTGGGCAAGAGAGTGAAATGATTAAAAGTCATGTGTTAGAATTCACGGAATCATCCTGAGGGCTAAGTTAGCATTGAGAAAGGCTATAGGAGGAGCTATCACGTCCAGATTTGCTTAAGTGTAAGCATATAGATCATAGTTCAGTCATGGGTATCACCCATCTTGATGGAAGACTTGTGAAAGAAGAACATGATAAGTTTTAACTTTTTCAGGATTGATAAGTAGAAAAGATATGAGTTGAATTCTGAAAAAAACCTTGCATCACACCGTATAATGATATAGTTACAAAAATAAAATACAGAGACAAAAATTAAAGACTCTTCTTTCAAAATATTCTGAGAAAAAAGGAAAGTAGGTATGTTTAGGAAAATATTTAATGTTAATATTAAATATTTAACCTTAATATTTAAATATTAAGTATTTAAATACTTAATACTAATGGAAAATGACAAAGGCACACACGAAGGGGTTTACTTGCAGGATTCTTTATCAAGTAACTCCCAGCTACATCGTCCCTCTTCCACAATGGAAATGGTGGGGGAGACAGAACATATCATCAGTCTGCAAAGAGATGCCCCTCCCTCTCTTTGTTCTTTGTTTTCATGTATGATGTTCTAGTTATTTAATAATGTGTGTCTTCTGTACTTTGGATCCTGAATGACCCCAGCTGAAGTTTCTTCCCATCCTCCAGGCTTGTTTGATACTTAGATATTAAATATTATTTAAGTATTAAATATTAAATAATATGGGTAATATTTAATCTTAATCCTAATGATCTGAATGGCACAGACACTGTGCTCTTGGAGCAGATGTCCAGACATTGGCCTGTGTGCCATGCCGGTCCTGTGCAGATCATCTGAACATCAGCCTGGAGAGAAAATGAATAAATACATTTTTAATAATTATTTATTTGAGGATCTTAAAGAGTTGTTAGCTATTAGGGTCTACTACCAGCCCCTCCCATTTTAAATCATTTACATTTGCCTTCTTTCTTTTTTTTTTTTTTCTTGAGACAGGATCTTGCTCTGTCGCCCATGCTGGAGTGCAGTGGCACGATCTTGGCTCACTGTAACCTCTGCCTTCTAGGTTCAAGCAATTCTCTTGTTTTAGCCTCCCAAGTAGCTGGGATTACAGGTGTGCACCACCAAAACCAGCCAATTTTGTATTTTGAGTAGAGACAAGGTTTCTCCATGTTGGCCCAGGTGGTTTCAAACACCTAGCCTCAAGTGATCTGCCCGCCTTGCCCTCCAAAAGTGCTGGGATTATAGACGTGAGCCACTGTGCCTGGCCCTATTTTTGTCTTTTTCAGTTGTGAATTTTGTAGTCAGAGGAGGAATTAGAAAATAATCTCCTATCATTGTTAATATGTCACCATCATTTGCAACAAATGGAAATTTAATTCTAGTTTTGTTAGTTCAGTGAGATAGCATCAAGTATTCCCTTCATTTGGATAGATAGTCAAGAATTTAATAGATACTTGTATGCTCACAGTGGCAAATTTTCAGCGTAGTCATTTTTCTGAACTTTCCAAAATGTTGTCAGAACATGCGCACATTCACTCTCATTCAGTCTCCTGAAAGTTAACTTCTGTCTCATTTTCTGTGAGATGCTCCATGTTTCCAGTTACACACACAGTCAGCACACTCTTAGATTCTACTAGTCTCCCTGCACACCTTTCAGAACAACATTGCTCAGTGGTAAAAATGGAAAGAGAGAGGCCAATGGAGTAATGTGAGGAAAGAAGGAAATGGGTGGGCTCTGGGGGAAATGATTAGTTCCCCAGAAATGATCAGTTCTAGAGAAGGAAGAGGATAGTTTTAAAATTTGGGCATGAAACTAGGAAATCAAACAAACCTGGAAGAAGGGAAGAAACTTCAGCTGGGGTGATTCAGGATCTGGAGCACAAAAGAGACATAATGTTAAATAACTAGAACATCATACACAAAAACAAAGAACAGAGAGAGGGAGGGGCATCTCTTTGCCAAAGGAGAAGAATGTGAAGACCAGGAACAAGCAGGAATGGAGAAAATGACCTGGTCTTTGGATCTCTGTTGCAGATTGATGATAGGCTGTGTCTCCCCCGCCATTTCCGTTGTGGAAGAGGTACTATGTAGCTGGAAGAAACTTGATAAAGTATCCTACAAGTAAAGCCCTTCGTATGTGCCTTTGCCACTTTCCATTATGTGGATTTTTTTTCTGGTGTTAGATGGGGCTTTTTTTCTCTTACTTTTCTCCAAACTTTGTCTTCTGGCTCTTTGTGTTAATCATTTTGCCAACAGGAGGTATAAGATTTGGTTTTGGTTTCCACTTTGCACCAGTTTACACTTAAAGACAAAAATTTAATTCAAGCTTTGGAGAAGGTAGAGAAGGTACAGGCATAGGTGCTTTATCTCAATATAAAAGTTGGGGGCAGAATCTCAGGAGATTGCTCCTGAGCTGTTCTTAGATGTATCACTTTATTAATTCTTATAATAAAGCCAAATTGAATTGATGTCGGCATGTCATGTTCTAACTGGCTTTAATAACTTTTTTCTTTGCCTAGTGGATGGAGATGGTTTTGAGTTATAAAAAAATAAAGAACATGAGCGAAGAAATCCTGGGTTAGCTCAGAGACAGCAGGAGGATTTCTGAGAGAGTGGCAGAGGAAAAAGCAATCCATAGACTTGCCGATGGACACTCATTAAATGTTAATAGGAACTGCATGTGATGAAAGGCAGGCGTCTCTGAATTCATCTTGTAACTGTATGTCTACAACTGGAGGTGTGTGAATGAAATCAAGGAAAGGCATTAAAGAAGTTATTTGTTAGGAAGTAGAAGCAAGAGTTTGTTTACTTTTATACTGAAGAGAACACTACCAGCTTTGTGAACTGCATGCACATGAGAAGTGAGCAGGCTTCCAGCTCAGTGGCAGATGCAAGGTGTTGTTAGAAACAAAATAACTCTTATGCTTGAATAAAATCCCCAGAAGGTTAGGAGCCCCTGACATAGTAGGTATGTAAAGCCACGTAGCTGACATCAAGGCCTGTTGCACTTTTGTAATCTCCTTGAGTCACTGGAGCGAGCAGCCCCTGGTGAAATAGGATGTCGCAGTGCTCTGTGCCTTGATAGGGAGTTGCACCTGTGATACCTGAAACCTCCTTACAAACTCCCCCCCACCTCCCACCCTCCACTCCCCCACCACATAGTCCTGGATCATTGGAATGCAGGCGATGGATTGAAACGTTTATTCATAGCAGATTAAGATTCTAAGTATCTGTGAGGCCTCACTTAGGAGGCTCTTAGAGGATTAATAAAATATTTACAAAATAACCTATGCGATTGCTTCATTTTAAAGATATTTGGCTCTAATCGCAGCATAAATCCTTATTCAAGTGGCTTCTCTGTTCTGTGAAGGAAGTTCTGTACTTGTTCTTCTGGAGAAGCACAAACAGATTCCTGCCATACTTTAATTAAAAACATGGAAGCGCCTGGTTTCTCCACACGTGCGCATTCTTGTTCTTACACACACACACACACACACACACACACACACACACAGCCCCAACAAACAGATCAACAGAGGGATATAAAATGATCATTTTAAACAAAGGCTTATTGATTCAAGTGAGCAGCATTCACATGTAAAATGTTCAGAAAATTTATTCTGTTATTTATGATAAAAAATCTTATCCCTGCATGTTTTACCTATAACCAAGAGAGCCTTAACTGATCAAAGTATAGTTTTTTCTAGTAATTAAAAATGAGTATTGATGTAATTTTAAAAAGTTATCCTTAAAACTTTATTATGGTACTTACTGTATATTATCTTATCTGCCGTCTTGGTAGATCAAGTTGTACAGTCATATTTCTAGATGTAGGATCAAGATTTCGGTTAATCCTTGTGTTTATGCTAAGGCCACAGGTATCTACTATCTGTATGAGCAGCCATTTATGGAGAGCCTGCCATATGCCTAGAATTCCGTGAGGCCTTTCACAAGTACTGCTGTGTCATCTAATTCAATCCTGATAATAACCCTAAAAATCAAGGATTTCTCATCTTGTTTTACACCTGGGAAACTGAGGCTCAGGGTAGTCAGTGCAGATAATAGTAAGTAAAAGACTTGGTGTTGAAGCACCACTTTGTGACTCCATGCCTCATATAATATAGGATTGCATTTTGTTTTGTTTTGGTTTGTTTTTTTTGATAGAATCTCACCCTGTTGCACAGGCTAGAGTGCAAGTGGCATGATCTCGGCTCACTTTGCCTCCCGAGTACAGGCTTGCACCATCACACCTGGCTAATTTTTGTATTTTTAGTAGAGATGGGGTTTCACCATGTTGACCAGGCTGGTCTTGAACTCCTGGCCTCAAACAATCCACCCACCTTGGCCTCCCAAAGTGTTAGGATTACAGGTGTGAGCCACTGTGCCCAGCCTTATTTTATTTTGATTTTTTTTTTCTATTCCTTTTTACCTCCACTTATTTCCAAGAAGGGAGAATTTGAGGGTTGTTAGAACCAGAGTTTAATCCTTTTTTCCTGATGGTCAGTGCTTTGTAATAACAGTGATCTTTTACTGAATTTCCCTTCAATGATGTACTATTGCTCTTGTTACCTTGCATCCTTTTAAATTATGAGTTCTCTATATTATAACTTAAAGTTGGTACTTTGATAATTGTTATCAACTTTAGTAAAATATACATTAGATGACTTAAAATTTACCAGAAATCTGTATTAAAATAGTCCTTAAGGCAAACAAAAAATTACCTGACAACAGTCTGCTCACTTGCACGTGCACTCTCCCTCTCTAGGTAATAAGATGGAAATATTTTTACCCCTTTCATTTTCTTTCTCAAAGCCCTTAAAGAAAGGGATAATGTAGCTGGCAGCTGTGGCCATAGGAAGTCTGTGCAATCCGTGGTTTATATACATGAAAAATATATGCCAAACTATATGCATTTGCTATGATTTTGTTGTTGTTGTTGTTGTTGTTGATAAGGTGCATAAGCCCCAACTTTACACTTGACTAACTTGTGATTAATTGGGATGTCTTTGTTCTCTCCAATGTTAGATCTAAAAACCAGCCTCCGTCTTCACTGTATGGCAGTGCAGCTGCTGTTTGCATGCTGTTTTCTTTGTTGCTATGTGTGTGGGTGCCTCGGGCCCAAGTCCTGAGTCCCCATTCTCCTGCCGTGCATTGCTTGTGTTTCTGTGGAGAATTGTAATGTTCTTGGATCAGGGACTTTTACAAATAGGTGTGTTCTTCGAAGTTGGCTTGGAGTGATCAAAGACCACCATGTTTCATTTTGCCCAGAGCCTTCGAATCCTACCCCCCACCCTCAGTAAAATCCTCTGCACAGAGCTTTACCCTAAAGACACAGAAAACAAATGCAACACCTGTGACCTAAGAGCATTACTTACAAAGGCCTGGAAACTCCCTGAATGCTGTTTATAAAGCATACCCTCAGTTGTGTTTCTTGTTTCTTCTCTAGCTATATGTGAGCATGAAACTCTTTTGCAGAGATGGAGGAAGATCATGCTATAGGAGAACGTGATTGCACACGTTAGAACGCATGCTAGGACACAGGCCGATTCATGACACTGAATTCTGACTCATCCTAAGGGAGAGGAAATGCATGTATATGGGTATATTTTGGCTTCTATTTAAGTCTATAATTGTTTTTTCCCCCCCCTTAAATAAGGATTTCTTCTTGATTAGTGGTGTTATTCTCAAGAGACTGTAAGGTTTCGGTACTTGCCTCACCCTTGTGAAGGGGAAAGAATGCATTTTCTTTTGCCATATCCCTCCTCAACAGGGGTGCTCTTATTAAAACCAGGAAACTAAACAGAAGGACGGTGCATGTATTTGCTCATTGTTCTCTCCTCACGCTGGACTTCAGCTGAAATGTAGTTTCAGGGCTTCATGTGTGCACTGAGTCATCGATGGAATAATTAAGTGGGGTAAATGCATATGAAGTGCTTATTCCCTTGGGGCCCGGCACATAGTGAGTGCTCAGTAAACAATAGTTATTACTTTTCACTGGAGCCAAATGTATATCACACCTCCCTCTCTGTAATACATATTTGTGATAGCCCATTATTAAATCTGAAGGTCAGTGTCTTCCTTGCCATAGGGCTTTAGGAAATGTTTTTTGTACACTTCTACATGTAGTTGGCGGATTGTTTTCTAAAAATGCCATCTACATTGTTTTCCTCTTCCTAAATTATCTCATGATTCTAGCAGATTGCTATAAATAAATAGGATATGTCTTATTTGTAGGCCAAGAATTGACAACCCAGTTTCAGATAACAATGAAGACTTTCTACCCTATTTGAATACAAAATCAAAATGAAGTGATTTGTTAACATCCCAATATTGATTTTTGTTATTAGAAGTAAATTCTAGAAGTAAATGTTGAAAAGGACCACACAAACTGCTTTTCCAGCCTCTACTGGACCAGAGGCCTCTTTTGGGAAATGATTAGTTGCATCTTCCAATAAATAACTTTTGATATATTAAATACTAATTTAATGGCTTCTCTCTAAAGGAAATGAAGCTAGCATGGTCCCTTGGCTTCCATGAGCCTTAATCTCATGTATCTGTTATTGCACAGTTTATCATGGTAGGGTTTTTCCCCCTTAGGACAGACTACGTTTTCAGTAATGTTGTTTTTTTTTTTTTTTAACTCAACCTAACTGGACACTGTAGAGGGCACTAATAAATCACACCTCTCTATGGTCAAATAAAGACAGACATTCTACCTCTTTCTCCCACCTACCCACCCATTCCTGGATCGAGCAACAGAGCTGAGCTTAAGGCCACCTAGAGGCACCATTACAGAATCTCTCTTTATGTTGGATGGCAGTGGGGATGCAGATCTGAAACACTAGTGCCTCTGAAACAGCAATGGGAAGGTGTGGAAAAAAGGGTGAGCAGGCCTGAGACTGCCCTCTTTAGAGAGGCCTGCTTGCTAGGTTGGCCCTTGGCTGGCATCTAGGAACTTGGATTTTGGGACTATTCCCACCATTTCCTCACCTGATGAAAGAGTGGCTCATTGCTCCTACACTGTAAATACTATGCTTTATGCTGAACATGCGCTTTCCTTCTGGGAATCTAGAATTTTGGTCCATGCTAGGCAAAGCATGCCTACATGACCACTCCCACAAAAACTGTGGGTGCTGAGTTGCAAATGAGCTTCCCTTGTAGACAGCACCTCACACCTGTTGTCACAATTTAATGCTGGAGGAATTACGTGGATCCAATGCGACTCCTCTGGGAGCACCACTGAAGGGTGCACTTGGTTTCCCCTGGAGTGTGCTCCATGCATGTTGCCCTGTGCTGATGTTGCTTTGTATCCCATCACTGTAGTGAGTCTTAGCTGTGCGTATGACCACATGCTGAGTCCTGTGAGTCTTGCGATCCTGGGACTAATCTTAGGGACCTGGAGCCCCAACACAGTAGTTAAAACTAACCTACATAAGATTCCATATGAGGAGAAAAGTCAGAAATTCAGAAAGTGTGCCTGAAAATTTTTTCTGTTGACACCCCTCGTTCCATATGATCTTCTTCCTAAGGACTACTTCATTTTGTCATTGAGTTTAGTCAGTGAACATGTTTGCAATATAATGTAATCAGGTAGGCACTTCTTGTATATTTATATGTTATTGCAAATTCATTTATTGTTCTCTACTACCACTAGAACTGAGAGATAAAGGAGAGAGACCTAACACAATGTTCGTTCTGTCTCTCTCTCTCTCTCCCCACCACATAATATGCACACATTTTCCCTGCTTTCTACTATTGTAATAATCAGCAACCAGTACTAACTAGAATTCTTCTTATTGATAAAGTAAAGTGACAGTTGACTTTCATATGGAAAGTCTTTAGGAGTTAACAAATTAAAATAAAAATTACCTGAAATTAGAGTTAAATTTTTTTATTTTTTTTTTTAAATAATATTCCACCACTGTCCCACTTCTTGGATATTTGTCTAGAATATGACTTTCCCTACTATACCAACAGAGAATTTGCTAGAGTTTTTCATATCTGCCTCCATTTGCAGGGACTCTTTACTTGCTTCCTTATCAGGACAAGAAAGAAGCAGAAGTGCTGCTAGGAAATAACATCCGCCAGAGCATTTGGGGAGAGAGTACAGGACAGAGATTGGATGCAGGAGTGGCTGCTGGCCACCAGTGACTTTACCTGCTGCTCTTGGCCTGGTAGGACTCAGATTTTGTCTGCAAGTGTTCACCTCACATACACGTTGCCTTTTTGATCTAGTAGGATAACCTTCATGCCTTACTCCGAAGAAAATTGAACATAGAGCAAATAGAACATGTGAATTTATAGGCAATGTCTGTTTCAGACTCCATAAAAACAGATGCTGAAAGGAAGATTAGATGACAAAAATGTTGCCTCCTGACTTGATAGGTAATTACAAGTAAAAAATGAAATGTTTTCTACCTTCTTTTCATTAGTGAAATTTTGACCTTAATTTCATGTTAAACTGACATTAAGTCCTTGATAGGTAGTTGTTATTTAATAGTACCTTTTCTTCCTCTAATAGATATGTTTAGTAAAGAACAAAGTCCTCCTGTTGATTTAGAAAATCAGCTACCTGTTGATCCTAAACAGTGGCTTGAGCTCTTTTATTGCATTGTAGTTCACAGAGAGAAGCAATTCACTAATTATAAAAGTTAGTACATTTTCAAGATAAGCTTTTTTATTCCATGGAACCATTATAGCCACAGATTTGGCTATAATACAAATTATTTGGAAATAGCAAATGCTAATAGGTGTGAAAAGTAAAATAAGTGAAAGCCATTTATATTTTATAACTTAGACTTCCTGAAGGTCCTTGTATAATTTTTTTTTTTTTTGAGACAGAGTTTTGCTTATCGCCCAGGCTGTACTGCAATGGTGCAATCTTGGCTCACTGCAACCTCCATCTCCTGGGTTCAAGCAATTCTCCTGCCTCAGTCTCCTGAGTAGCTGAGATTACAGGCATGTGCCACCATGCCTCGCTAATTTTTTCTATTATTAGTAGAGACAAGGTTTCACCATGTTGGCCAGGCTGGTCTTAAACTCCTGACCTCCGGTGATCCACCTGCCTCAGCCTCCCAAAGTGCTGAGATTACAGGCATGAAACATCACACCTGGCCAATATTTCTTTTAAAATACATTTAATATCCATTCACTAACATTGTTTTATTTCTATGCTTTCCCCTCCTCCCCCATTCTGTGTATTTTCTTTTTGGTATAAGAGCAGAGCTCCGTATTAAAAATTAAATGGATATATTCAAAATTAACTAGTCTTTCCTTTCATGTACCTGTGTGTTTATTTTCTCTTAGCCATTTTAGTCTTACCAAGTCTTCTGTAAAAGATGCTCTCTACCACTTCTCCCTCTGCCCCACCTGCAGATGCTCATATATCTCAAACTCTGGCCAGGACTCAACTACATACTGTTTTGATTAAAGTATTTTAAATGTGCTAATATTCAGTTTCACCATTGGGCAATTCAGTTTTTGCCCACAATTGGGGCAAGTCTCACTCAGACTGCTTGTTTGAATCCTAGCTTCAAACATTACTCGCTTTATGATCTTAAACAACTTTGGCGCACCTCAGTTTTCCCATCTGTAAAGTGGGTTTGATAATAGTATCTCAAGCCTGGGTATAGATGAACGTAATACATATATACTACCAGCATCCTACTTGGCTCATTGTCAGGACTCAGCAATGTGTAGGTACTAGTATTTTTCTTTCATTTTCTTTGCTCTAGCAAGTAGTTACTTTTAATCCCATTTCACATGTGAGTAGACCAAGGCAGACTGTATTGTTTAAAGCCATCTGTTAGCCTGAAAATAGCATTTTAGTTAAAAACAGACCTCTGTGCCTTTATGTGTTGTAGGTTTGGATTTAGTTTTGCTTTGTTTTCAGAATTCAGATAGTTCTTTTTGAGCAATTGATTACATTGATCTGTAGGCCAGATCCCTAAAGACATCGTTAGAGTTGAAGTTTTCCTTATAAAATAGATTGAACAGATGCAGGACAGAAATTAGAAGTTGCAAGAAGGAGGGGAAGACCAGAAGATAATTCAGGAATTAATAAATATAAAAGGTTATTTGCAGAAGATAACATGAAGGAAGAAAGTATGCGCCCACACACATTTATAATTGTAATGGTACGGCCAGGCATGGTAGCTCATGCCTGTGATCCCAGCATTCTGGGAGGCAAAGGCGGGTGGATCACCTGTGGTCAGAAGTTCAAGACCAGCCTGGTCAACATGGTGAAACCCGGTCTCTACTGAATATACAGAAATTAGCCAGGCATAGTGGTGGGTGCCTATAATCCCAGCTACTTGAGAGGCTGAGGCAGGAGAATTGTGTGAACCTGGGAGGCAGAGGTTACAGTGAGTCAAGATCGCGCCACTGCATTCCAGCCTGGGCAACAGAGCGAGACTCTAAATAATAATAATAATTGTAATGATTCATTATTTCTGTGTCTAATAGTAAGCTGGCTCATTTAATTCATTTATTCACTCCATAGGCCTTTACAGAACTGCCAACTGTATGAGAGACAGTGTTGCAATTTGCTAATTTTTTGTACACTGGGATTTACCTTTGATCAAGAAAATGTACCACATAAAGGTAATCTCATTCCCAAAAGCATTTTCTAAGAATAATAGGTAACTTACTGGTACTTGCAGGGTAAAAAACAATGAAGATTACATTTAAAAATATATGCATTTTGCTAAAACTGTCATTCTTAGCTTGTTCTCCACCCCTAGCACACTAGTAGTGATGCTGCCACCCTGCACCATTGGTCCTGGGGAAGTAGTTTACATTTTTAGGAAAAGCACTTGACCAGGTCAGACCAGCTAGATTCTTGTCCCAAGTCAGCTACTTACACTTTAGCCTCCTGATCTTGAGCAAGATACTTACTTGTTAATTTCCTCCTATGTAAAGACAAAACATAGCACTATATGATTTCTAAGCTGCCTCCCAACTCCTACATTCATACCATTTATAAACTCCATGAGCATTGACTCTTCTTGGCAGTGTGGATATCAAGGACAATAAACCGGAAATAAAGAGACCTACTTGACAGAGAAATATAAGCAGATCACTGAAATACAAGCAGATCACGAAAAGGGCAGGTCATTCTTAATGGAAGTGGGAAGGTAGAAGGAAAAAGGAAGGATAGGAAACATTTCATGGAGAGGTTAGTTTCAGTGGGCTTTGAAGTATGAAAATGGGCTTTCCAGAAAGGCAGAGGGGTGCAGAAGTAGGTGAGATTTTGCAGTGTTCAGGATCATTTATGACAAGTAGGTCTCTGTAGCTGGAGCTTCAGAGGTCTTGGCAGGAGATAATGTTGAAAATGTAGGTTGAGTCTACATTGAGGGGACTTCAGATGCCGGGTAAGAGGATTTATTATTTAATCTGTGTGCAATAGGGAGCCAGGAAAGATTTGCTAAGAAGGGGAATGAAATATTCCCAACCTTGTTTTTTTGAAATTTGATGAAAGTGTGTAGAAAGTGGATTAAAGTGGGTAGGGAAATCCTGCTGTTTTCTTAATGGTTTTCATCTGTTAACTTATACCCAGGTACCTTTTGGCATTTATATTGATCCTTCCAGGATTGCTCCCCTTTCTGTAACCAGCACTGATTTCACCAACTCAGTAAAATCCCGTTGGTGCTTACCTTCTTTGAGGTGACACCATGAGTTTATCGCTGCTAATTGTCTCCCCTAAACACACCTTATTTTCCCCAGGCTGCGAAATAGATATATCATTAGCAAAGGTAAAAGGCAACGAAATCCAGCCTTAAAAGATAAAGAAAGTTAATGATTTAGAAATTCACTTTCCTCAGCCTTATATCCATAGATAGCCTAGATAGTTAAATAAATCAGGAAAGATTTTAACCCTTTATTGGCTATCACAGTGATGTCTGTCTTAACTGGCATCTCGGTCCCCTTAACTGCAAAGACTAAAAGAAAAGAGTATGACGCTTCCGTTTTTGCCTGCAGCACCTGCTCAGGTGAAGTTGCATAGCTTTCATGCAGGAAAGACACTGAGATTACTCTCTGGGGATCAGAACCCAGGGGGTTGTGCTTAGACTCCCTGGGCGAGGCCTGTCAACTTCTGGCTTTCATGTTTCCCTTTCCTTTTGCTGCAGCTGTTTCTTCCAGCCTGTTCAGCAAGTGCACCAAGAGGTACTGTATGGTGTACATGCATGTTTCTACCAAACAGCTTTATCATCAGTGTTACGAGCCTCTCTGTACAAACCCGTGGCTGTCATAAGGCGATTTGATGCAAGCTTTCTGCACGCCCAATTAATTTAGAGTTGAAAGCTATCCTTCAGATTGGTGTGGCCCTGTTACTTATGCTTGCCAGTTATCAGCCACCTTGGTGTAATATTTTACATTTAAAAATGTTTTAAGATACTCAATAAATGGCAGTCATCTCAGGAAGCCACATGTTTCTTCCTGTTCTCATACAAACATTTATTTACCTGATAATCTGCAGAATCATAGACTTCAGATTAAAAACAAATTCTTCTAAATTATCTGCAGTTGATGCAGTCTGTCTTTTTTAAATTATTATTTAAAGATGCTCATTTTGTCCTAATTTTCCTTGTAAATTTTATCAGGCTGATGTGGTCACTGTGATGCAGCAATGGCCTAAACTAATTTCACTGATGTAAACATTATTAAACAATTTCAAATGCAACTTTGGAAACATTGTTTCTGAACCTGTTTAATAATGTTTAAAAATGCATCAATGAAATTGGCTTAGCCTGTGGCCTTTATTACATTATCTGTTCTCAATTACAAAGATTCTGTGTTTTATGTCTGAACTAGTTATAAGTCACCGAAAAAAATGGTCCCAGCTGAAGAGTGTGGCTTATACCTAACCTGTTTAATTTGATTTAAAATTGATGATCCTTGGAAAATACTTCCAGAATGCCATATCAGCTATCAAAATAATAGGAAATGTATTCAGGTCATCATATTGGCATTACAATTTTAGTTAACCCCCCCCGCCCCGCCTTTAACTTTTATTCTCATTACTTTTCACCTCCCACTCACCCCCATTTCCATTGTTGTGATTCCACTACTAAATTCCAAGCTATCACTCCAAAATGCAACATAAAACATCAAATATGTTTTTACTAATTGTGATCCACTAAAATTTAAGCTCTGTGCTGAAGCTTTTTTATTTTTATTTCAGAAGTAGTATTTAAGTGATGACATGCAGTAATTTGTTCATTCTTCTGTCAGTATAATTTACAAGGCAATGGCAGATAAACATAGCAATACAAGATTCATTTACAGTGACACAATGGCAGATACACAGAGCAGAACCCTGCCTATGAGATAAAGTGGACTGAGTGACTTATGCAGTAATTAGGGGATAATTGTCATTAACCTCACAAACAGTAGTTTACCCATATTGTTTAAAAGGCTCCAGGATGCATAATGACAAGGTAATCTGTCAAAGCACTAGGGGGAAATATTAATAAGATTTGTGCAAGCCTGGATAGAAAATATGCAGAAAGCGGCCACATTAAGCTAATTGGTGGATGAATATACACTTGTAAAAGTGCTTCTAATGGCACGTTTGCTGCTCTCCAAATGACTACCGTTAATGTGGAGAAGTGGGCTGCTCAGAAAGTCAGGACTGCTGGGACGAGAGGGTATTAAGGCACGCAGATGCCGTTATTACCTTGTGCTCTGTAATGTACGCTTTCTCCTTTTATCCTTTTTCATTTTGAATTTCTGAGTTTTTGTTATAGTAACATATATTGATTGTTTACTCTGATTATTCTGTTTTTGATCTATATTTGTTCATTCAGCCACCAAACCCCAGACACCTCTCTTTTGTGGCCCAATAAAATATATAGTCTCTATGTTGATAGCATCTTATAAATATACAGAAACACAAACTATTAATGCATATGTGGATTTATAATTATACACACATGTGTTTGTGTGGGTGTCTTTTATAGGAACACATTTAATCTGAGCAATCAAAGGAAAGTAGATCCATCAACAGCCTTGTGTATGTGTTACAAGTAATAATGTGTTGTTCCCTGATGAATGCTAAAGCAGGAAATTAATCTTTGTGTTCTACGGCTATTCTTATACCCAGAAAGGAACAAAGTTAAATCTCCTAATACATCTTTCTGTTCAATCACACACTCAGTCCTCAGTGTGTTTTATGGAATACTCAATCCTCACTGTTTTATGGAATACTGCTTAGTGAGTGTTCCGTCCCTTTCTCCCCCTGCTCCCTCACATCCTAATGAATATGTTAAAGTTCCTTGGGGTTGTTCAATCAGCTTCAGTTGTAAAGTAATTCAGAGTATAATATGTGAAGTGGAATCATCCATTCAAGCTTTGGAAGTTCTATACCAATATCAGTAATCTTTTTGTGCAGATGAAACCTCAAAGATTAGAGATTGTAGCCTTGAATTGTTCAAGTTTTGGCCCTTCCTTGATATGTAAAATCACCATCATCATGTAAAAAAATTTTTTTGCACCTATTTTTGCTATTTTTCAGACATTGTGGGAAAGCATATCTGGAAATGCAAGGGACTCTGGCATTTATGTTTAGAAATGTAAAGACCCTACAATTATTTGGAAACTATCTACAAATTTAGTAGCAGAACTTTGGTTATACAAGGAGAGGTAAGCTAGAAAATGTAGACCTCAAAGAAAAAATGTCAGAGAGGGCTCTGGTGAGTTCTGTTTATTGTAAAGCAAGCAGATTTATAGCTGTCCTAAGATCAGGGATTTATCTTTATGTCTGAGTGGACAAGAAAACAAGGCCACTGCAGGCACTGTCCCTTTCTTTCCTCCTGTTTCTAGTGTTTTCCTTAAGGATCACAAATGGTTCCTTTGCTGTTCTAAAGTATAAAATAAGTACCCTCCGGAATCTCTGCTAGTTATCATCTCCATGTGAGGAACTATTAAAGGGTTTGAGGTGAGGTTCTTGTGTACAAATACTGCTAGTTTTTGGAGCTGCAAAGATTCCCAAAAGACTACAGATATTTGTTTACATAGTTTTATTGATATATAACATTTATTTTGTATCTTCAAGTTGCAGAATTTTCACAAACCCTACTGGTATGATTTGGGGGTTTCTAAGACCTCTTAGGGACTCCTTGGGCAGTTTCCCTAGTTTTCAAGCAAAATTTTTAGTTGAACTGATTGATCATTGAATTGACCGGGAGTCAAAATTAATCCAAAAGAATTAGTGACTCTAATCACATCAGTGATAAGCAGCACCAGACAGAAACATCAAAGGAAACATCCAGAATATATGATAATACAGGAACTTTCAGATAAAGGCATACTTTCAGTCATAAATACACATATTCTAAAAATACGTTGGTTACACAAGTTGGTTAAAAGTAAAAGGGTTTTAACATTTTAATTAAAATGATTCGTGTGTTCAGATTCTAGGCATCAGTAGTAGAATAATAGAATTGTAAAGCTGGGTTTTTATTAAGGCTTACAGATTTTAATATGACTCTTCTTTACATGTGAACATTAATTTAATTTTCCTCTAAGGTTGAATTTGTGTATGTTATATTTAGCCTAATCAAGATACAAAATCTGCTTTAGCCTAAAGGTATAGGGCTAGGTATTCTGTGCTTAAGTTAAGGACTCATAGGTAATTTGATTTTAAAGATTGGTATACTAGGAATATCAACTGGATTTAGTATTTTCTGTTTTGAAACAAATTATTCCTAAGATATTCTTATTAAATATTAAAATGTATTGTATCTTTAAAAGTTTCTCAGGTTTGATTTACAATGGAGCAAAGTCACTTGAAAAATACTTTGGAATCTTTGAAGTGCAGTTCCAGACCTTGCAGAAAGTAATGTACTCCTTTGAATTTTTTTTATATGGCAAAGCAAGGCACCTGCTTTATTTATTTGCAAACAAATGCCCATAGAGGAAATGCATATGGCCGGTTTTAAGCTAGACAAGCTAAAATTCCTCAGTACAAGGAAGAAATCCTGACAGGCCTTTAATAGAGCTTAGCTGGAGCTTCTATGATTAAATATGTTGTAACCCCAGAGTGATCTATCATAATCACTGTTTTTAAAATAAAGACGCTGTATAGACTGTTACTGAAGAAAAAAGGAATAGTACTCTATGAATTATACATTCTTATCTGGTCCATAATCAAGAACATTCTGTAACAGAGAATTTTTTAAATCAAATGTCAAGCAATATGTTTTAAAAATCACAAGACCACATGAAACTAGTGCCCTGGCATTTTGGTTATGTCATTTTTGTTAGAGGGTTGATCATTTTTGGAGAATATATTGTTCAAATTGTGAATACATTACTTCTTTAAAAATATATCCTTTCCATTGAGAAAATTTTTTCAAATATGGATCAGAAAAAAATATAAATATTTGTATACTGGAAAATATATCAAAGCCACTACTTCAAAGTTACATAAAATTGCCGTGTTGCTTCTTCCTTCTAAGAACTAGAGTCAAGGGCCATGCTCCTCGAACTTCCACTTTTATCCAAGGAGAGGCATTCTTTGACTATGTACTTTTTTTTTGCAAGTAGTTTGATATGCCTCACCTCATTATATCACCATTTGCTAAGTTGGAGCACTTTGAATAAGACTGATTTATAATGAGAGTAATACATAATAAGAGTGAGTCAAGGTCAGTAGTTTCTATATTCATATGTGTGTGTACATGCACATGTGTGTAATGAGTAACCCCTTTGTAATATCAATCTTTATATGCAGTCAGTGTTTACAGGAAGAAGATTTTAATGTTAATGTTAGCATGTCAGCTAACAAAGACTAATAAGGTATTTATCTTGATGGGAACTTCTTTAATGCAAAGTTTTCTGAGAGCCCCAACATTCTAACCAATGGTGGATATTCCCATAGCATTCATGTCTCCTTGGGCAGAGGAAGAATAGGAAAGATATTTCAAATTAAGTCTTTTATTATCTGGACAAACTGCATTTAGCATTAGCTGTGTAATCACAGCAAGCTGGTATACACCTATCTCTAATGTTTGCATACTTACTTCATGACAAAGGCAGTTTGGGGTGGATGAGGAAAGCATCTTTGTTCACATAGATCAATGTTAACAGGTAAAATCGAGTCTGAATTTTTATTTGGAAATCATTCTTTCTGCCCATGCCACACCCTGAAGACTCTTACTCATGGGGCATCTCTGTCCTAGAGAGGAGAATAGGGATGTGATTGGTCAGCATTGTATTTTGAAGGTAAAGTGATGCTGTTGAGAAATTCTGCAAAATACAAATTTCCAAATCATGGAAATTGAGTAGGGCTTTCATTACCCAAAACAAATGTTGATTTAAAAAAAAAAAGAAAGTTCTAATTTGAACCATTTGGTACAACCAAGATATGAATGAGTATGTTTCATTCTGCCTACAAATATTACAGTTGTTCCAGCTGGCCTCCTAGAAACATTAGCCCGAAATTTTGGAAAAGCACAGTCACATAAAAGAGCTTTGTGTGAATAGAGAATGGTATAATTTTGTTTACTTCCACAAGCAAACTGCTCTGATGTATATTGTGTATACTAGCGGTGCATCTTTCTCCATCAGTGCCCAGCAAGAAATATGTGTTTAATGTAAATCTGCTAAAACAAATAAACATGCCAAGTTCTTTTTCCACATAATTTTAAGTGTTTCTCAGAAATTATCACAACATTGCTTGAAAAATTTCCCTAAATGCTTCCCAGAATCTGTTGTTTTCAATAAGAATTTTTTTGTGTGGCCATTTTTATTCTCCCCATCTTGCCTGCTCATACACACACATGCAGGCACACAGACACACAACATTGACCCATGCACACTTGGAAAGCCAAGTCTTACAAATTAGAGAGAGAAACATAATGTAACAAAAAAGGGGAAAAAATGAAATAGTAGAGAGCAGTCAGATCAGTTAAACTTTTTGACTAATAAGAGTTTAAATATTGGCTTTAGAATGACAATTGAAGATTGAAATATCTGCTTATTACATATGTACCTACCTCAGTTACAAAACAGGTAACTAGCAGGAGAATGAGAGAGAAGAGGACTGCACATATTATGTATAAGTGTTTTCTTCAGAACTTTTTGTAATGCTTAAAGGTTTCTCTTCCACAGAATATCTCCCTGAAACTCCTGCCTTCAGCACTCAGAGCCAGCTCTCTCCAACCCACATGTGGGATCTAGGAGTTTTCCATTTGCTGACCCCTAGCTAGAAGTTTATCAAATGCCCCTGTTCATATTACCTGAGATAATGGTCTGAGCCCATCACTCACTCCTGAGGTGATCCAGAAGTTAGATGATACATCTCCTAATTTCTGGGTCGCATTCTGATACATGTCCACCTAACCAAGAGGTCAGCACAAAGGCAGGTGGAGGCAAGCAAAGGTGGATTATCAGTGTCTTATAGAGTGTCTGTGAAGGTGTATGTACATAGCACATGCCTGCCTGCAACATATTGGTGGTAGTTCTGTAGGGAGGCAGTCTCCATAGTTTTGTGATTACACACTCCATTAGTAAAAATATATGCGCATGTACCCTCATATATGTATATGTAAAGCTGTTTCTAAACTCTGTGTGTGTGTGTGTGTGTGTGTGTGTGTGTGTATGAGCAAAAAAAATCACCTTTAGGTAAAAATAAATAGGAATTTTCTTGTTGACTCACCATGTCACAGTGGATTGTCTTGCACACTCCACTAATAGGAACAAATGGGAGCATGTGTACCTGTGATTTGGCTGTGCTGTAATACAGGAGGCAAGGAGTAAGATGGCTTATAAACAGTGGAAAGCTGTAAATGTTGATTTATGTGTGTGAGAGTTCAAGCAATTTGCATGATTTAGTTTTTTGAATCAACTTCATTGAAGTATACTTTCCATACAATAAAATCCTGCAATTTTGAGTGTACAATCTATATGGCCATAGAAACCTCAGCACAATCATGGTGTACAACATTCTCACCACCCCAAAAAGTTCCCTAGTGTTGTTTTGCACTCAGTCCCTTTTCTGCATCCTATGCCCCTGGCACCTACTAATCCACTTTCTGTTCCCATAATCTTACCTTTTCCAGAATTTCCTATGCTTGGAACAGTAGAATATGTATGTCCTTGGGTCTAACCTCTTTCATTCTTAGCATAATGCTTTTGAAGAATCGTCCATGTTGTAGTTTATGTCGGTAGCTTAACTCTTTTTATTGTGCAATACTATTCCATTGTATAGATAGCTCATAATTTCTTTACCCCTAAGACTTGAGCATCTAGAAAACCTGGTAAAATTTATGATTTAAGTTTTGCATAGCATTGTCTCATCAATTTTTAATTCAGCAATTACTGTTTCATTTTACCTAATGGTATACTTAAGCTAGGTAGGCTTGAAATTCGGTAAGTTACCTACCTTCTACCCTATTCCTTTTGCTTTGATATTTGAATTAACACAGAAGGAAAAAGACTAGAAAAGTACAATAGGAAACTGGTTATGAAAATAAATTGCCAGTGTGGTTATGATGAAACAATTTCGTAAGATAGCACATTGTGCCAATCTAGACATGAAAAAATAAACACACCTCACAAAACTCTGATTTTGTTTTAGGTAATCAGCAGTCCCTGCAGGTCAGTGTCATTTAATTAAAAGCTCTACAGTTATGTAAGGGGAAAATACTTTACGTTTTTAGCTAATCATTTGAGTATTTTCCTTTAAATTATGCCTTAAACTTGACTGAAAATAAGTTCATATAATTGAATCTTTTACACTTAAAGTGTTTGCTTCTTGTTTTGCCTTTTTTTTTTTTTTTTTTTTTGAGGCAGAGTCTCACTCTGCAACCTTCAATTCCTGGGTTCAAGCGATTCTCATGCCTCAGCCTCCCAAGTAGCTGGGATTACAGGTGGTCTCTGCCACATCTGGCTATTTTTTTTGTATTTTTAGTAGAGATGGGGTTTCACTGTTTTGGCCAGGCTGGTCTCGAATTCCTGACCCCAAGTAATCCGCCTGCCTCTGCCTCCAAAACTACTGGGATTACAGGCATGAGTCACCGTGCCTGGCTGCTTATTTCTTAACAATTTGACTACTGGAGCAAAGAGGCCTTAGATCTGTGCTCTGTGCAGTGTTTCTTCCTCATTTCCATTCTTGGACAGAAAGAAAGCAGTTGTTTTCCTATGTGCTGTGATGTGAGTTGTAGCCTGCCATGAACATAGGTGGACTCCATGTTGGACTGAGCCTGAGGTCCCTCGACAGTCTGATTATCCCAAAGCCCCTTATTTGGTTTCTCTTCCATCTCTTCACATCCATTCCTTCCCTACTATCCCTCTTTCCCAATAAGAGAAAGCAGTCAACCTTTTTTTTACTTTGATTTTAAAACTACAAATCATTAAAATGCTTTGATGTGGAAAAGGACTCAAATAAAACCATTTAAACCACGCATTTGATCCTACAACAAAACATTTTAAAAAGTCACTTGGCAGAGCCATACAGGAACGGGGTGCCAGATTTCTACGAGTGATAATCACCAGTTCCAATGAAGCAACAAAAGGAAGTCTTTTTATTTCAAATGTGTAGATGTAAATATTTTAAGTCTTTTATACTTTTTCTGAACCCAGTAAAACTGGTTTATAAGTCTATATTATTTGGTGTTACTCAACTTTTAATTAACAGTATAGCCAGTTATTTTCACAGGAAATCAACACATAATAATACCTTGCATTTAACTTGACATAGTAAATCTTATCCTCATTTTGTCAATAACATTTTTCAACCTGAAGGGTTAAAAGTCACTGTACTCTGGTTACAAATGGGAAAACCTAAAAGAATTGACTCACTAACTACAAAACTGCATGGAGGGCCAAGAGCTCAGTTATATACTCTGATGTTAACATAGTATTCATGTAGAAGACCAGTGGCCCAGCATGAGTTGGTTGGTAGTTGGGATCTTCATCCTAGCCTAACAGACTGAATTTTTGTTTTATTAATGTTTGCTCCACGATAATACCTAATTCTTTTTATAACTCTAATTTACTTTTGTAAAGTTTATTTGACCATTTACACTGTTTGCGAGGAGGACTAGTTTCTCCAATACTTAAGTTAAATACAATAAACATAAATTGACTGAAAAAATGTGTCATGACTTTAGTTGTTGTAGCAGTGTCCAGTTGTCCTAAATTTTCCAGATGGTTACTTTTGTTGCAGATGAGTTAAAAAAAGAAAAAAGCCATCCAACTGACATTGGTCCATTTTTGAATAGCAGTATAGACCATGCATAGAGGTTGTTACCTTCACAGAAGAGTCTTAAACTAGTGTTTCAGAATCACAGTACCAAAACATACTTATTTCTATCACAAAGATCTTCAGAAAAAACCTTGGCATTTCTGTTTTCCCTTTGATGCTTTCTAACTCCCTTCAACCAGGTTAGTCAAAGATACAGTAAAACTGGTAGCCATTCTTAGCATCCAGCTTGCATACTTGTTAGGTTGTGTAAGATCAATTTGTTTCTTGTTGCAGTCTCTCCATTTATAAATGTGATGAATTAGATACTCTTGATCAAATTGATAATGACTTTTTGTTTTATGAGACAGACTCTTGCTCTGTTGCTCAGGCTGGAGTGCAATAGCACTATCATGGTTCACTGCAGCTTCAACCTCCTGGGTTCAAGGAATCCTTCTACCTCAAAGTCCCAACTAGCTAGGACTATAGGCACGGACCAGCACACTTGGCTAGTTTTTTAATTTTTGTAGAGCCAGGGTCTTGCCATGTTGCCTCGGGCTTAAGCCATCTTCCCACATTGGCCTTCCTCAATGTCAGGATTACAGGTATGAGCCACAACACCCAGCCAATGATGACTTCTTTGGAAAGGACACCTATGGCACTATCAAGGGGACTCTCGTTTGGTGTTATGGAGCTGTGTGTCCCGTTCTTAAGTATATTTGTTTGCAAATATGCTTTGTTGTTTATCTGTGTAAGTATAAATTGCTGCTTCTATTACCACTGTAAATGAAGCTTCTCTTTTATGATTCAGGAACTATCAGAGTTCTAAATCATACTTACCTGGATCTCTTTCACCAGAAGCAAGTGGTTTAATGTAACAGACTCCATTTTAGCAGAGACAACAACTGAGTGCTAGAAGACAGTCTGAAAGGCAGTAGTTTTAGCAATAGTAACGGGCATTGTGGCGGGCCAGGAGAAACCATATGGGACTGCTCTGTACTGTTGGGAGAAAGAAGACAGAAGGGTGATGGAAATGAGATGCCTCAGGTGGGACTGCTCAGTTGCTGTGGTTTCAGAGGTGCATTTTAATACCAGAGGCTGTCAGTTATGTAAGTACTTCATTGACATGTAGATTTAGTTACAGGCTACCTTGAAAGAACCTGGAGAAGATATGACTGTACATTGCTCAGACTGGGGCTCAGCCTGAGAAATTAATCCGCAGTGAAAGGCTCTGTAAAAGAACACTCAAGAGAGTAGATTTGATGGTACAAGAAAGATGGTACAGAAGAGGACATTATAGCATTCTAGAGAAAGACTTCCTCAGAAGTCCTGCTCTTTACTACCACAAACTCAATGGGTTTACCTGGGAAATGGCATCATGGAATGATAGCCACTGAGTACTGTGGACATATTCTGAACTTAGAGTCAGAATTTTTGTGTTCAACTCCTGGGCCTCAAATTAGTATCTTGGCATCCTTAACAACCTATCTTAGCTTTCTTCTCTCCTGATTTCTCATCTGTTCTCTGAGCTCTGGAAGTTATGATAGGGGTCAAATGAGGTAATCTATTAAAAATCACAAATTATTTCTCTATTTACCTATAGCACCAACATTCTTCCATGTTACCCCTGTTCCAAAAGTAGGATGTGAACAATACCAACTGCTATGGTGAGGTTTTGAAAATGCTGATGGCAGGACTTCAGGGTCATCTGGGGTTGCCATATACCTGCACCCTTATGTGTTTGACAGTTTTCATAGGAGTGGACACCCACATGCACGTACTCAAACATATTCTTTATGTAAAATGGTAGGATGCTAGGAGTGAGCCTTGCAAAGCGGGGCACATAACGTATCAGGGCTTTTTAAAAAAAGTAATTCAAGTAAATGACAAATACTCACTTAATCAAACTAGCTGTGATGATTCAGACCATAGGGCAGTGTTTCAGAGAGAATTTTATGTCCACAGGTTGAGGAGAGACTTTTCCCTTGCAAAAGCAGTACAGATCCCTTATGCCTCTAATCATGCTTCCTCTGGTGTAACATTCTACATAATCAAAGCACAGTGACTGAAACTGGAAAATTCAGATGGGTATAATACTACTAACTAATCTAGAGACTTTATTCAATTGTTGCTAATTTTCCCACTAATGTCTTTTTTCTGGTCTGGAATCACACAACTATATTTGATTAGTCCCCTCTAATCTGGTACCATTCTTTATTTTTAATAAATCTTTCCTGAACTTTACACTCTGAAGAGTACCATCTACTGTTTTGTAGAATGCCCCTCAATTTTGGTTTGCCTGATGATTTCTGATGATTGACTTGAGGTTGTGAAGTTTTTACAGTGTGTTTGTCCGTTAAAGGAAGAGTTTTAATGGACTCACAGTTCCACATGGCTAGGTAGGCCCCACAGTCGTGGTGGAAGGCAAAGGAGGAGCAAAGTCACATCTTACATGGCAGCAGGCAAGAGTATGTGCAGGGAACTTTATAAAACCTTTATAAAACCATTAGATCTCATGAGACTTATTCACTGTCATAAGAACAGCACGGGAAAGACTTACCCCCATGATTCAGCTAATTTCCACCGGCTCCCTCCCACGACATTTGGGGATTATGGGAGCTACAATTCAAGATGAGATTTGGGTGGGGACACAGCCAAACGGTATCATTAGAAGAATGCCACAGAAGTGATGTTGTGCCCTTCTTAGTGTGTCCTAACGAGCGGTACATGATGGCGTGATTTCCACTCACGGTGGTAAATTCGATCACCCTTTTAAGGTAGGGTCTGTTAGGTTTTTCCATGATAATGTTATGATTTTCCCTTTGTAATTAATAAGTATCTTGTCCTTTTGTTTTTAAGAAGATACTATGCTTTCTTAAATTCATGATCAGGGTTGGGGCAAGTGTCATTCACAGAGGGATGCAAAGTGTGCTGTCCCAATGGGAAGAAATGGTGCCCTAGAAAGTGATGGAGTCATTATTTAAGTGTTTGAATAGATTTCTCTCAATCCATGCTGAAATGGATTGCCTGACATTACATTGCAGGATTTTAAAGTCCTACCTCCAGGCCAATCTCATAGTTACTAGCAAAAATGAAAGTGTGAAATGCTTTTTAATGTATATTTAACAACACATAGTCTGGTGATTACTGATGTGTATTCTCTGTGGACTCCCTTTGCTATCAGAGGAGGATGCTGAGAGACAACTTTTTACACATTTATTCTATCTAAATCCATCACATGTTTACTTTTTAGATATCTATGACTGTCATTTATAACAAGATCATAAAAAGTCAAATACATTAAGTCTAACTCAAACTTTGAATCATAGGATTACAACCAATTTTCAGGAAAAGTACAATTACCTTTTATCCTTTTAAGAGTGATGTTTTTCTTACTCTTCCTTATGAAATTGCCTGCTATTAAATGATACTAAAATACAGCCATTCCAAAAAAAAAAAAGATACAGTTTAGTAACAAGATATGAGGGGTAATGCTACTTTATTCATCTTTTTGATTCAGAAATTCACATAATTCCTACTTAAAGGAATTTTCATCATTGAATCCAGTGTCATGTCTACTTATGTTGAAGAAGTAAATTTCACAAAATGTACTTAATTCCTTCCTATAGTATCACTATTTAATAAGGACTAAGGTAACATTTTTTTCATTTGTGTTGGATTTCATAGCAGGAGTTCACATGTTATACTAATATATGCTAAATAGTTGCATAGTATATAGATCATTGTTGTTTTAAAAAGAAGCAGTACTGAAGGCATTTTAGATCACAGAGCCCCAGTGGTCTACATTTTGTTTGCTTTGACATTATTAAACTCAATCTGTTTCTCTAACTGTGACTCTAATTACTACATTTGCATGGCAGAAAAGTTTGCTTTGTGGGTTGACTTTTATTAACAGTGCTTGCATGTCGTTTCTGCTCTTGCTCTCGGTGTTTTATGAGCACACAGAGCACCTTCAGTTGCACTGAATAATTATGCACAATCAATAAGTTTTTGTGTTTGTCTTTGTTGTTTCTTTGATGTGGCCTCTAGGATGCTGCTGGCAAGGTGCTGGACCGCTGGGCCATCATGTCTCGAGAAGAGGAAATCATCACCCTTCAGCAGTTTCTGCGGTTTGGAGAAACTAAATCCATTGTGGAGCTGATGGCAATTCAGGAGAAAGAAGGGCAGGCCGTGGCTGTACCATCTTCAAAGACAGACTCAGATATAAGGACTTTCATTGAGAGCAATAATCGCACCAGGAGTCCCAGCCTCCTTGCTCACTTAGAGAACAGCAATCCTTCCAGCATTCATCACTTCGAAAACATCCCAAACAGCCTTGCATTTCTCCTTCCATTCCAGTACATAAACCCTGTCTCAGCGCCACTGCTAGGGTTGCCTCCAAATGGGCTACTGTTAGAGCAACCAGGGTTGAGGCTGAGGGAACCCAGCCTTTCAACTCAGAATGAATATAATGAGAGCAGTGAATCCGAAGTTTCTCCCACACCTTATAAGAATGATCAAACACCCAATAGAAATGCCCTGACCAGCATTACTAATGTGGAGCCCAAAACCGAGCCAGCCTGTGTCTCTCCCATTCAGAATTCTGCCCCAGTCGGTGATTTAACTAAAACTGAACACCCAAAAAGCTCATTCCGGATTCATCGGATGAGAAGGATGGGGTCAGCCTCTAGGAAGGGAAGAGTGTTCTGTAATGCATGTGGGAAGACATTCTATGACAAAGGTACTCTCAAAATTCATTACAATGCTGTTCACCTGAAGATCAAACATCGATGCACCATTGAAGGTTGCAACATGGTCTTTAGCTCCCTCCGAAGTCGTAATCGCCACAGTGCAAACCCCAATCCTCGCCTTCACATGCCTATGCTAAGGAATAACCGAGATAAAGATTTAATTCGGGCCACCTCAGGAGCTGCCACCCCTGTCATAGCAAGTACAAAATCAAATCTGGCACTCACAAGCCCTGGCCGGCCCCCAATGGGTTTTACCACTCCCCCTCTAGACCCTGTCTTGCAAAATCCTCTCCCTAGCCAGCTGGTGTTTTCTGGGCTAAAGACTGTACAACCAGTTCCTCCATTTTATAGAAGTTTACTCACTCCAGGGGAAATGGTGAGTCCTCCAACCTCCCTCCCAACCAGTCCCATCATTCCAACCAGTGGTACCATAGAGCAGCACCTCCCGCCACCCACTGAGCCAGTAGTGCCAGCAGTGATGATGGCCACCCATGAGCCCAGTGCTGACCTGGCACCCAAGAAAAAGCCCAGGAAGTCAAGCATGCCTGTGAAGATTGAGAAGGAAATTATTGATACTGCCGATGAGTTTGATGATGAAGATGATGACCCCAATGATGGTGGAGCTGTGGTCAATGACATGAGCCATGACAATCATTGTCACTCCCAAGAGGAGATGAGCCCAGGCATGTCTGTGAAGGACTTTTCTAAGCATAACAGGACCCGGTGCATTTCAAGGACTGAAATAAGGAGGGCCGACAGCATGACTTCTGAAGACCAAGAGCCTGAGCGGGACTATGAGAACGAGTCTGAGTCTTCGGAACCCAAACTGGGCGAGGAATCCATGGAAGGGGATGAGCACATTCACAGCGAAGTGAGTGAAAAAGTCCTGATGAATAGTGAGAGGCCTGATGAGAACCACAGTGAGCCCTCTCACCAGGACATCATCAAGGTGAAGGAAGAATTTACAGACCCCACTTATGACATGTTTTACATGAGCCAGTATGGACTGTACAACGGTGGGGGTGCCAGCATGGCCGCCCTGCATGAGAGCTTTACATCGTCTCTGAATTATGGCAGCCCTCAAAAGTTCTCCCCAGAAGGTGACCTGTGTTCTAGCCCAGACCCCAAAATATGTTATGTGTGCAAGAAGAGTTTCAAAAGCTCCTACAGTGTGAAACTTCACTACAGGAACGTTCACTTGAAAGAGATGCACGTCTGCACAGTGGCTGGTTGCAATGCTGCATTCCCCTCTCGCCGAAGCAGAGACAGGTCAGTAAATCTCCATTGGCTGCTCCTGCTGGGGGTGGAGGGTGCCAGTTTTCAGTCATGTTGGACTTCACACTAAAAGAAATCCAACTTAGATGTTTTTGATGCACTGTAAAGATTGTCCACAGTAATCACGTGATAACTAGACTGCCATGTCATGAAGGATTGTTGCAGTTGGTGCTTGTGATGATTAAGCATGCAGAATCATGTGCCATCTTACCCGTAATGCACGCCATTTTTCTCTGTGCTGTGTATATGTGTGTGTATGTGTTTTCATGCATCTAGGTGTGAATAAGTTAACTATGTACACAGTTCCCTGCTTCCCCGTGAACCTTCACTTAGAAGCCGCAGCTTCCGTTATATATATATTTATATATTTATATTTCTGCTTTGCCATGTGGCTTTTTGATTAAATCAATATATTATCTTCATACACACATATTTATCCAATATAGAAACAGAAATTTACGGATGGAAAGAACCATAGGTCCAGGACATCGAGACAGCCTGCATCTCCGTAGGTATAACCAGTAATGTTATCATTCCTTACATGAGTATTTAGTGTGTCCTTGAATTCTTTAAGAGTCATGAAAATATCAGAAGGAAATGGGACAGATGTAGTTGTTGATGTGGGAAAATGGTATGGTGGTGTGGGTTTCTTTATCTTAACTTCATAATGGCTTTGAGCACATCTCTAAACTATAGTCTACCATGGGGATTATTCACAGAAGGGGAGGCATGCATATACTTTGAGGACCAGCACGAATGTATTATGTCCAGCCTTCAGATGACATCACACTCTTGCTATGTAGTTGCAGTCCTGAAACAGTTGGGCTTAAATAGAAGCAGCTGGTCCTAAACCTACAAAGTTCTTTATTAATCCTCAAGAAAA